>NW_024434031.1:0-3420 GCF_017639785.1 Mesocricetus auratus | reverse complement strand
ATAGCGATAGCGAGGGCGGCTCCTCACAAGGAGAGATGATTAAAGATGTTATTTCTCATTGCCTACAGGCCTTTGCCTACATGGGCGTACCTGATGCCCTAAAAACGGACAATGGCCCTGCCTATGCCAGCAATCGCTTTGCTGCCTTTTGCAGGGAACATCACATTGTCCATTCTTTTGGTATTCCTCACAACCCCACGGGACAGGCTATTGTGGAGCGCACCCATGCCACTCTCAAACAATATTTTAAGAAAATAAAAAAGGGGGAGTATGTTACCTCCCCCCAATATTCAGTTATCCAACATACTTTACATTTTAAATTTTTTGACCGTAGACCGTAATAATTTGTCTGCTATGGAGAGACATTGGAACAAACCCTCCCAGTCCTTGGGATGGGTCAGATGGAAGGATTTGATCACAGGAAAATGGCAGCCACCCACTCCCCTACTAGCTAGGGTCCTAGGGGTTGTTTGTGTTTTCCCTCCAGGAAGTGAGAAGCCTATTTGGGTCCCCAAACGGTGCATCAGGCATGTCGACCCCAATACTACTCCGGATACTAGGAATGCTCACCATGATAAAGATGATCCAACCATTGCTGAACACTCAGGTAAGGGAAATATGGGCATTGGTGAGGATTCCCCACCATGTTAATGCCAGTTAGTCGTTCCAGCTCCCTGTTCATCAATTTTTATAACACCAATAATACATTGGAAGCGGCTGCTGCCAATGAGATTAAAAAGTCATAAACTAGACATTCTGAGTTTCCCCCCTCCTAAACCTGATACCAGGGTCAGGAAGTAGGGGAATCCAAGAGATTCCCAGCGGCATACGCCTTTAATCCCAACACACCTTTATGCAAGTCCCAGGACAGCCTCCAAACAATACAGAGAAACCCTGACTCAAAAAAAAATTGTTACTGGTATTAATTAAAGAAAGGACAAAGACAAAGGTATATGGAATGGAAATTTTGTTTACATTTAAGTTCTATTTTGTGAGTCATCTCTAAAATCTTTTGGCCAAAAGCCTGGCCTCTCTACCTTGCATCTACAGAGTTACAAGGAGTAGGTACGGCTGTACCCCATGACTGTAGCTCAAATGGAGGAATGATAAAAACATATAGGACTTTTTAACCTTTTTAGTTCAAGGATTGGCTGGAGTTGTTCTTTTACATAGATTTCAATTAAGGAAGCTTCATTGCAACAGACTAATCATGACCTAGGGAAAAAGGATGACTGAAAGATGCATATATGTTCTGAATGTATGGTGTGGCCACACTTGTATGTATGAAATGTGATTGTGAATGCGTGAGTGTGAACTGCTTATATGATTAAAAGGATACTTAAATCCCTTCAAAAATAGTTCAGAAGCTACCTAGATTGCTTTATATATAGCCAAAAGGAACATCCAGCCAGTCTGTTAATGTTTTAACAGAAAAATTTAAGATGCAAATGAGGCTTTGTCAGCTAGTGAGAGCTCTACAGGTTAGATTGGGAAAGACTGCTCACATACTTCAATAATTTTCAAAAGTTATTTGGACACAGTATAGTTTACAATCTTTGAGTGATTTTCAGACGTTTTTGGGAAATATTTAATGGATATGTCCTTTTTAATGGTCATCTACAAATAATCTATGTAGTAATCCCAATTTACCTAGATAGTAAACCAAGGAGGGTAGACAAATTCTTCTACTGTTATGGTCCAGCTTCAACAGTTCAAAAAATTTTTTTAAATAAAAAAGGGGGAATAATGCCCCCAGTCCCCACATGACTCATCAAATAATACACTCCTCATTTAAAAATTTTATAATGTGAATGCCAGTGAGCTTCAGACAGATTCTGGCATGATGGAACTTGAGCAACCATTGCTCAGGTCAAATGGAGACATCCATACACTAGACAGTGGAGAAGACCCTAATTTCGGGTCGAGGGCATGTTTGTGTTTCTTGCAGGAAAAGAATAAAGCTTCGGCAGCTGTCAGACCAATTAGTGAGATGCATGGAGCAGAGAAAAACTGGACCTGAGACCATGGGAGCCTACCTAAGCCAGTTTGAGTGAGATCTCCTAAATCAGTGTTCTTGACCCTTGATGTCATCGAATCTAGAGCCCAAGAAAGAAAGAAAACAGTCAGTTCGAGATTTCCAGTTTCTCAACAGACCTGCTGCATTAACCTTCCGGACCCATGAGTTTTCATCCCGAAACCAACAGAGAACTGGAAAGACTAACTGTCTGCCCTTGACACACCTTGAAACAACAGAATTCATTTTGCCAGTTTTCCCTTTAGGGGAAAAAAGGACCCATTTAAATTATTTGGACATTGGTATGGGCTATGAGTGGCAAAAGCCTCTTTTCAGTATTTGAACAGGACATGGTCACTTGAAATATCAGACTTGATTGTTCCTATTTCTGGAATCACGACTAGGCCAGTGTATTTTTCTGGAGAAATGCAACTTGTCCTAATGTGACAACTATTGTTCATATTTTTCATAATGCTACATGTGTAACATCAATGATTGTGCCCAATGTATCTGTGCAAGTGCACTTTCTAAATGCTTTCCTGAGCAGATCTTAAAACGATTGGAAACTTTATCAAATTGTAAATGTAAATCACATGCGGGTTACCCTTGTAACAGACGAAGGCTGGTAGAATGTTATGGCCCAGATCTGGTGATGGGTATGGTAATGGAGAGGCACTATGTCAGTGGGGGTCCTGGAAATGGTGGCAGTGGCGGTAGGCATTCTGGCTTTATGCCGAGCTCAAACGTGCCTTGTTCCAGAGGCAAGAGATCTGTAACCAAGTATTGCTTAGCTTAGCCCATGGCAATCCCGATAGCCATGAAGGTTGGTTACAGATGATTTAAGGTTGGGGTATCTCCGATGACGGGCAACCTGTGGGGAAGACCCCTTCCACCTAAAACAGGGGTTCAAGGTCCCCCAAAGACGGGAAAGGGAGGGTGACCCTACTTGACCTAAGCCAGGAGTGCCTCATTTGAAAATAAAAAGGGGTGAATTGTGGGAACACCAGACCTTGAGCAGAGACCCACTTCCCCTTCTGCCTGGGAGTAGGCAGCTGTAAGACAATGTTTAGTAAAAACATGTTTACTAAAAACGATACAATAAGTTCCTGGGAAAGGCCTTCCCACGGAAACCGCCCTGACCTCGACCTTGTCAAGAGACTAACCGCACCTTCAAAAACCCACACACATCCACCTCTTGTGTCAGAGCAGAACCAGCCAGGGTAGAGGAGAGAGCAGAAGCTTCTCTGGTGGGAGCCTTTCTTAGGAAGTTTTTCTTGAACCTTTTTGGAGCCTGTTTAAAGTTTTCTTTATATCATTGAACGAGTCTCTGTGTTGTCAATACCCGACACCCTCCGCAAGTTCTCGGACACAGGCCGCGCAGCAGATGTGACAGCCCAGATACAAAA
>NW_024434030.1:0-513 GCF_017639785.1 Mesocricetus auratus | reverse complement strand
TCACGCACAGCAGCTGACTGTGTCCGCGCAGGGTACACTCAGTGGTAGACTGCTGCAGTGTCCGCGAATGGGCGAACAGCACGCGGCAGCTCGGGATGCCGAATTCAGGCGGTTTCCCAGGCGTGGGCTGTAATTCCAAACCACTTCTGCCACCAGATATGACGATAACCGAGGCTATATAGGGAAAAACAATATATTTATTTATCAGGGAGAGAGAGAGTCGCACATATCAGGAGTTAGAAGCGTGGCTGGCTTCCAGGAGAAAAAAGAGAGAGGCCCCTTTTCCTTTCACTACCTTTTATCTCTACCTTGACCCCGCCCTGTTGGGCGGGTAGCTTTGTGGGGTTCACTCCTACAGAGTACTATTCAGCAGAAAAAAAACAATGGAATCCTGAGATTTGCAGGCAAATGGATGACACTAGAAGAAACCATCCTGAGTGAGGTAACCCATTCACAAAAAGAGAAACATGGCATGTACTCTCTCATATATGGATTTTAGACATAGATCTGGGG
>NW_024434029.1:0-67809 GCF_017639785.1 Mesocricetus auratus | reverse complement strand
TTTCATGAAGTTAACTATGTAGTTTCTCATATAGTGTTATATAGTTAGATTTCATGAAGTTAAGCACATAGTTTCACGCACAGAGTGGTTTCGTTAGATTTCAAGAAGTTAAGCACGTAGTTTCTAATACAATATTATATGGTGAATTCTCATGAAGTTAAGCACATAGTTTCACACACAGTGTTGTATCGTTAGTTTTGAAGATGTTAAGCACGTAGTTTTATATACTGTGTTGTATCGTTAGTTTTCATGAAGTTAATTATGTAGTTTCTCATATAGTGTTATATAGTTAGATTTCATGAAGTTAAGCACATAGATTCACACACAGTGTGGTATCCTTAGATTTGAAGAAGTTAAGCACGTAGTTCCTAATGCAGTGTTATATGGTAAGTTTTCATGAAGTTAAGCACATAGTATCACACACAGTGTTGTATCGTTAGTTTTGAAGATGTTAAGCACGTAGTTTTATATACTGTGTTGTATCGTTAGTTTTCATTGAGTTAATTATGTAGTTTCTCATATAGTGTTATATAGTTAGATTTCATGAAGTTAAGCACATAGTATGACACACAGTGTTGTATCGTTAGTTTTGAAGATGTTAAGCACGTAGTTTTATATACTGTGTTGTATCGTTAGTTTTCATGGAGTTAATTATGTAGTTTCTCATATAGTGTTATATAGTTAGATTTCATGAAGTTAAGCACATAGTATTCACACACAGATGTGGTATCGTTAGATTTGAAGAAGTTAAGCACGTAGTTTCTAATACAGTGTTATATGGTGAAGTTCTCATGAAGTTAAGCACATAGTTTCACACACAGTGTTGTATCGTTAGTTTTGAAGATGTTAAGCACGTAGTTTTATATACTGTGTTGTATCGTTAGTTTTCATGGAGTTAATTATGTAGTTTCTCATATAGTGTTATATAGTTAGATTTCATGAAGTTAAGCACATAGATTCACACACAGAGTGGTACTGTTAGATTTGAAGAAGATAAGCACGTAGTTTCCAATACAGTGTTATATGGGAAGTTTTCATGAAGTTAAGCACATAGTATCACACACAGTGTTGTATCGTTAGTTTTGAGATGTTAAGCACGTAGTTTTATATACTGTGTTGTATCGTTAGTTTTCATGAAGTAAATTATGTAGTTTCTCATATAGTGTTATATAGTTAGATTTCATGAAGTTAAGCACATAGATTCACACAGAGTGTGGTATCGTTAGATTTGAAGAAGTTAAGCACGTAGTTTCTAATGCAGTGTTATATGGTAAGTTTTCATGAAGTTAAGCACATAGTATCACACACAGTGTTGGATCGTTAGTTTTGAAGAAGTTAAGCACGTAGTTTCTAATACAGTGTTATAAGGGAAGTTCTCATGAAGTTAAGCACATAGTTTCACACACAGTGTTGTATCGTTAGTTTTGAAGATGTTAAGCACGTAGTTTTATATACTGTGTTGTATCGTTAGTTTTCATGAAGTTAACTATGTAGTTTCTCATATAGTGTTATATAGTTAGATTTCATGAAGTTAAGCACATAGTTTCACGCACAGAGTAGTTTCATTAGATTTCAAGAAGTTAAGCACGTAGTTTCTAATAAAATATTATATGGTGAGTTCTCATGAAGTTAAGCACATAGTTCACACACAGTGTTGTATCGTTAGTTTTGAAGATGTTAAGCACGTAGTTTTATATACTGTGTTGTATCGTTAGTTTTCATGGAGTTAATTATGTAGTTTCTCATATAGTGTTATATAGTTAGATTTCATGAAGTTAAGCACATAGATTCACACACAGTGTGGTACTGTTAGATTTGAAGAAGATAAGCACGTAGTTTCTAATGCAGTGTTATATGGTAAGTTTTCATGAAGTTAAGCACATAGTATCACACACAGTGTTGGATCGTTAGTTTTGAAGAAGATAAGCACGTAGTTTCTAATACAGTGTTATCTGGTAGGTTCTCATGAAGTTAAGCACGTATATTCTCACACAATGTTGTATCGTTAGTTTTGAAGAAGTTATGCACGTAGTTTCTAATACAGTGTTATATGGGAAGTTCTCATGAAGTTAAGCACATAGTATGACACACAGTGTTGTATCGTTAGTTTTGAAGATGTTAAGCACGTAGTTTTCTATACTGTGTTGTATCGTTAGTTTTCATGGAGTTAATTATGTAGTTTCTCATATAGTGTTATATAGTTAGATTTCATGAAGTTAAGCACATAGATTCACACACAGAGTGGTACTGTTAGATTTGAAGAAGATAAGCACGTAGTTTCCAATACAGTGTTATATGGTAAGTTCTCATGTAGTTAAGCACATAGATTCACACACAGTGTTGTATCGTTAGTTTTGAAGATGTTAAGCACGTAGTCTTATATACTGTGTTGTATCGTTAGTTTTGATGAAGTAAATTATGTAGTTTCTCATATAGTGTTATATAGTTAGATTTCATGAAGTTAAGCACATAGAGTCACACAGAGTGTGGTATCGTTAGATTTGAAGAAGTTAAGCACGTAGTTTCTAATGCAGTGTTATATGGTAAGTTTTCATGAAGTTAAGCACATAGTATCACACACAGTGTTGGATCGTTAGTTTTGAAGAAGTTAAGCACGTAGTTTCTAATACAGTGTTATAAGGGAAGTTCTCATGAAGTTAAGCACATAGTTTCACGCACAGAGTGGTTTCGTTAGATTTCAAGAAGTTAAGCACGTAGTTTCTAATACAATATTATATGGTGAATTCTCATGAAGTTAAGCACATAGTTTCACACACAGTGTTGTATCGTTAGTTTTGAAGATGTTAATCACGTAGTTTTATATTCTGTGTTGTATCGTTAGTTTTGATGAAGTAAATTATGTAGTTTCTCATATAGTGTTATATAGTTAGATTTCATGAAGTTAAGCACATATATTCACACACAGTGTGGTATCCTTAGATTTGAAGAAGTTAAGCAGGTAGTTCCTAATGCAGTGTTATATGGTAAGTTTTCATGAAGTTAAGCACATAGTATCACACACAGTGTTGTATCGTTAGTTTTGAGATGTTAAGCACGTAGTTTTATATACTGTGTTGTATCGTTAGTTTTCATTGAGTTAATTATGTAGTTTCTCATATAGTGTTATATAGTTAGATTTCACGACGTTAAGCACATAGTATGACACACAGTGTTGTATCGTTAGTTTTGAAGATGTTAAGCACGTAGTTTTCTATACTGTGTAGTATCGTTAGTTTTCATGGAGTTAATTATGTAGTTTCTCATATAGTGTTATATAGTTAGATTTCATGAAGTTAAGCACATATATTCACACACAGAGTGGTACTGTTAGATTTGAAGAAGATAAGCACGTAGTTTCCAATACAGTGTTATATGGTAAGTTTTCATGAAGTTAAGCACATAGTATGACACACAGTGTTGTGTCGTTAGTTTTGAGATGTTAAGCACGTAGTTTTATATACTGTGTTGTATCGTTAGTTTTCCTGAAGTAAATTATGTAGTTTCTCATATAGTGTTATATAGTTAGATTTCATGAAGTTAAGCACATAGATTCACACAGAGTGTGGTATCGTTAGATTTGAAGAAGTTAAGCACGTAGTTTCTAATGCAGTGTTATATGGTAAGTTTTCATGAAGTTAAGCACATAGTATCACACACAGTGTTGGATCGTTAGTTTTGAAGAAGTTAAGCACGTAGTTTCTAATACAGTGTTATAACGGAAGTTCTCATGAAGTTAAGCACATAGTTTCACACACAGTGTTGTATCATTAGTTTTGAAGATGTTAAGCACGTAGTTTTATATACTGTGTTGTATCGTTAGTTTTCATGGAGTTAATTATGTAGTTTCTCATATAGTGTTATATAGTTAGATTTCATGAAGTTAAGCACATAGATTCACACACAGTGTGGTACTGTTAGATTTGAAGAAGATAAGCACGTAGTTTCTAATGCAGTGTTATATGGTAAGTTTTCATGAAATTAAGCACATAGTATCACACACAGTGTTGGATCGTTAGTTTTGAAGAAGATAAGCACGTAGTTTCTAATACAGTGTTATCTGGTAGGTTCTCATGAAGTTAAGCACGTATATTCTCACACAATGTTGTATCGTTAGTTTTGAAGAAGTTAAGCACGTAGTTTCTAATACAGTGTTATATGGGAAGTTCTCATGAAGTTAAGCACATAGTATGACACACAGTGTTGTATCGTTAGTTTTGAAGATGTTAAGCACGTAGTTTTCTATACTGTGTAGTATCGTTAGTTTTCATGGAGTTAATTATGTAGTTTCTCATATAGTGTTATATAGTTAGATTTCATGAAGTTAAGCACATAGATTCACACACAGAGTGGTACTGTTAGATTTGAAGAAGATAAGCACGTAGTTTCCAATACAGTGTTATATGGTAAGTTCTCATGAAGTTAAGCACATAGATTCACACACAGTGTTGTATCGTTAGTTTTGAAGATGTTAAGCACGTAGTCTTATATACTGTGTTGTATCGTTAGTTTTGATGAAGTAAATTATGTAGTTTCTCATATAGTGTTATATAGTTAGATTTCATGAAGTTAAGCACATAGAGTCACACAGAGTGTGGTATCGTTAGATTTGAAGAAGTTAAGCACGTAGTTTCTAATGCAGTGTTATATGGTAAGTTTTCATGAAGTTAAGCACATAGTATCACACACAGTGTTGGATCGTTAGTTTTGAAGAAGTTAAGCACGTAGTTTCTAATACAGTGTTATAAGGGAAGTTCTCATGAAGTTAAGCACATAGTTTCACACACAGTGTTGTGTCATTAGTTTTGAAGATGTTAAGCACGTAGTTTTATATACTGTGTTGTATCGTTAGTTTTCATGAAGTTAACTATGTAGTTTCTCATATAGTGTTATATAGTTAGATTTCATGAAGTTAAGCACATAGTTTCACGCACAGAGTGGTTTCGTTACATTTCAAGAAGTTAAGCACGTAGTTTCTAATACAATATTATATGGTGAATTCTCATGAAGTTAAGCACATAGTTTCACACACAGTGTTGTATCGTTAGTTTTGAAGATGTTAATCACGTAGTTTTATATTCTGTGTTGTATCGTTAGTTTTGATGAAGTAAATTATGTAGTTTCTCATATAGTGTTATATAGTTAGATTTCATGAAGTTAAGCACATATATTCACACACAGTGTGGTATCCTTAGATTTGAAGAAGTTAAGCAGGTAGTTCCTAATGCAGTGTTATATGGTAAGTTTTCATGAAGTTAAGCACATAGTATCACACACAGTGTTGTATCGTTAGTTTTGAGATGTTAAGCACGTAGTTTTATATACTGTGTTGTATCGTTAGTTTTCATTGAGTTAATTATGTAGTTTCTCATATAGTGTTATATAGTTAGATTTCACGACGTTAAGCACATAGTATGACACACAGTGTTGTATCGTTAGTTTTGAAGATGTTAAGCACGTAGTTTTCTATACTGTGTAGTATCGTTAGTTTTCATGGAGTTAATTATGTAGTTTCTCATATAGTGTTATATAGTTAGATTTCATGAAGTTAAGCACATATATTCACACACAGAGTGGTATCTGTTAGATTTGAAGAAGATAAGCACGTAGTTTCCAATACAGTGTTATATGGTAAGTTTTCATGAAGTTAAGCACATAGTATGACACACAGTGTTGTATCGTTAGTTTTGAAGATGTTAAGCACGTAGTTTTATATACTGTGTTGTATCGTTAGTTTTCATGAAGTAAATTATGTAGTTTCTCATATAGTGTTATATAGTTAGATTTCATGAAGTTAAGCACATAGATTCACACAGAGTGTGGTATCGTTAGATTTGAAGAAGTTAAGCACGTAGTTTCTAATGCAGTGTTATATGGTAAGTTTTCATGAAGTTAAGCACATAGTATCACACACAGTGTTGGATCGTTAGTTTTGAAGAAGTTAAGCACGTAGTTTCTAATACAGTGTTATCTGGTAGGTTCTCATGAAGTTAAGCACGTATATTCTCACACAATGTTGTATCGTTAGTTTTGAAGAAGTTAAGCACGTAGTTTCTAATACAGTGTTATATGGGAAGTTCTCATGAAGTTAAGCACATAGTATGACACACAGTGTTGTATCGTTAGTTTTGAAGATGTTAAGCACGTAGTTTTCTATACTGTGTTGTATCGTTAGTTTTCATGGAGTTAATTATGTAGTTTCTCATATAGTGTTATATAGTTAGATTTCATGAAGTTAAGCACATAGATTCACACACAGAGTGGTACTGTTAGATTTGAAGAAGATAAGCACGTAGTTTCCAATACAGTGTTATATGGTAAGTTCTCATGAAGTTAAGCACATAGTATTCACACACAGTGTTGTATCGTTAGTTTTGAAGATGTTAAGCACGTAGTTTTATATACTGTGTTGTATCGTTAGTTTTCATGAAGTAAATTATGTAGTTTCTCATATAGTGTTATATAGTTAGATTTCATGAAGTTAAGCACATAGATTCACACAGAGTGTGGTATCGTTAGATTTGAAGAAGTTAAGCACGTAGTTTCTAATGCAGTGTTATATGGTAAGTTTTCATGAAGTTAAGCACATAGTATCACACACAGTGTTGGATCGTTAGTTTTGAAGAAGTTAAGCACGTAGTTTCTAATACAGTGTTATAAGGGAAGTTCTCATGAAGTTAAGCACATAGTTTCACACACAGTGTTGTATCGTTAGTTTTGAAGATGTTAAGCACGTAGTTTTATATACTGTGTTGTATCGTTAGTTTTCATGAAGTTAACTATGTAGTTTCTCATATAGTGTTATATAGTTAGATTTCATGAAGTTAAGCACATAGTTTCACGCACAGAGTGGTTTCGTTAGATTTCAAGAAGTTAAGCACGTAGTTTCTAATACAGTGTTATATGGTAAGTTCTCATGAAGTTAAGCACATAGATTCACACACAGTGTTGTATCGTTAGTTTTGAAGATGTTAAGCACGTAGTTTTATATACTGTGTTGTATCGTTAGTTTTCATGAAGTTAATTATGTAGTTTCTCATATAGTGTTATATAGTTAGATTTCATGAAGTTAAGCACATAGTATTCACACACAGTGTTGTATCGTTAGTTTTGAAGATGTTAAGCACGTAGTTTTATATACTGTGTTGTATCGTTAGTTTTCATGAAGTTAATTATGTAGTTTCTCATATAGTGTTATATAGTTAGATTTCATGAAGTTAAGCACATAGATTCACACACAGTGTGGTATCGTTAGATTTGAAGAAGTTAAGCACGTAGTTTCTAATGCAGTGTTATATGGTAAGTTTTCATGAAGTTAAGCACATAGTATCACACACAGTGTTGGATCGTTAGTTTTGAAGAAGTTAAGCACGTAGTTTCTAATACAGTGTTATAAGGGAAGTTCTCATGAAGTTAAGCACATAGTTTCACACACAGTGTTGTATCGTTAGTTTTGAAGATGTTAAGCACGTAGTTTTATATACTGTGTTGTATCGTTAGTTTTCATGAAGTTAACTATGTAGTTTCTCATATAGTGTTATATAGTTAGATTTCATGAAGTTAAGCACATAGTTTCACGCACAGAGTGGTTTCGTTAGATTTCAAGAAGTTAAGCACGTAGTTTCTAATACAATATTATATGGTGAGTTCTCATGAAGTTAAGCACATAGTTTCACACACAGTGTTGTATCGTTAGTTTTGAAGATGTTAAGCACGTAGTTTTATATACTGTGTTGTATCGTTAGTTTTCATGGAGTTAATTATGTAGTTTCTCATATAGTGTTATATAGTTAGATTTCATGAAGTTAAGCACATAGATTCACACACAGTGTGGTACTGTTAGATTTGAAGAAGATAAGCACGTAGTTTCTAATGCAGTGTTATATGGTAAGTTTTCATGAAGTTAAGCACATAGTATCACACACAGTGTTGGATCGTTAGTTTTGAAGAAGATAAGCACGTAGTTTCTAATACAGTGTTATCTGGTATGTTCTCATGAAGTTAAGCACGTATATTCTCACACAATGTTGTATCGTTAGTTTTGAAGAAGTTATGCACGTAGTTTCTAATACAGTGTTATATGGGAAGTTCTCATGAAGTTAAGCACATAGTATGACACACAGTGTTGTATCGTTAGTTTTGAAGATGTTAAGCACGTAGTTTTCTATACTGTGTAGTATCGTTAGTTTTCATGGAGTTAATTATGTAGTTTCTCATATAGTGTTATATAGTTAGATTTCATGAAGTTAAGCACATAGATTCACACACAGAGTGGTACTGTTAGATTTGAAGAAGATAAGCACGTAGTTTCCAATACAGTGTTATATGGTAAGTTCTCATGAAGTTAAGCACATAGATTCACACACAGTGTTGTATCGTTAGTTTTGAAGATGTTAAGCACGTAGTCTTATATACTGTGTTGTATCGTTAGTTTTGATGAAGTAAATTATGTAGTTTCTCATATAGTGTTATATAGTTAGATTTCATGAAGTTAAGCACATATATTCACACACAGTGTGGTATCGTTAGATTTGAAGAAGTTAAGCACGTAGTTTCTAATGCAGTGTTATATGGTAAGTTTTCATGAAGTTAAGCACATAGTATCACACACAGTGTTGGATCGTTAGTTTTGAAGAAGATAAGCACGTAGTTTCTAATACAGTGTTATCATGGTATAGTTCTCATGAAGTTAAGCACGTATATTCTCACACAATGTTGTATCGTTAGTTTTGAAGAAGTTATGCACGTAGTTTCTAATACAGTGTTATATGGGAAGTTCTCATGAAGTTAAGCACATAGTATGACACACAGTGTTGTATCGTTAGTTTTGAAGATGTTAAGCACGTAGTTTTATATACTGTGTTGTATCGTTAGTTTTCATGAAGTAAATTATGTAGTTTCTCATATAGTGTTATATAGTTAGATTTCATGAAGTTAAGCACATAGATTCACACACAGTGTGGTATCGTTAGATTTGAAGAAGTTAAGCACGTAGTTTCTAATGCAGTGTTATATGGTAAGTTTTCATGAAGTTAAGCACATAGTATCACACACAGTGTTGGATCGTTAGTTTTGAAGAAGTTAAGCACGTAGTTTCTAATACAGTGTTATAAGGTAAGTTCTCATGAAGTTAAGCACATAGTTTCACACACAGTGTTGTATCGTTAGTTTTGAAGATGTTAAGCACGTAGTTTTATATACTGTGTTGTATCGTTAGTTTTCATGAAGTTAAGTATGTAGTTTCTCATATAGTGTTATATAGTTAGATTTCATGAAGTTAAGCACATAGTTTCACACACAGTGTGGTATCGTTAGATTTCAAGAAGATAAGCACGTAGTTTCTAATACAGTGTTATATGGTAAGTTCTCATGAAGTTAAGCACATATATTCACACACAGTGTTGTATCGTTAGTTTTGAAGAAGTTAAGCACGTAGTTTCTAATACAGTGTTATATGGGAAGTTCTCATGAAGTTAAGCACATAGTATCACACACAGTGTTGTATCGTTAGTTTTGAAGATGTTAAGCACGTAGTTTTATATACTGTGTTGTATCGTTAGTTTTGATGAAGTAAATTATGTAGTTTCTCATATAGTGTTATATAGTTAGATTTCATGAAGTTAAGCACATAGATTCACACACAGTGTGGTATCGTTAGATTTGAAGAAGTTAAGCACGTAGTTTCTAATGCAGTGTTATATGGTAAGTTTTCATGAAGTTAAGCACATAGTATCACACACAGTGTTGGATCGTTAGTTTTGAAGAAGTTAAGCACGTAGTTTCTAATACAGTGTTATATGGGAAGTTCTCATGAAGTTAAGCACATAGTTTCACACACAGTGTTGTATCGTTAGTTTTGAAGATGTTAAGCACGTAGTTTTATATACTGTGTTGTATCGTTAGTTTTCATGAAGTTAATTATGTAGTTTCTCATATAGTGTTATATAGTTAGATTTCATGAAGTTAAGCACATAGTTTCACGCACAGAGTGGTATTCGTTAGATTTCAAGAAGTTAAGCACGTAGTTTCTAATACAGTGTTATATGGTGAGTTCTCATGAAGTTAAGCACATAGTTTCACACACAGTGTTGTATCGTTAGTTTTGAAGATGTTAAGCACGTAGTTTTATATACTGTGTTGTATCGTTAGTTTTGATGAAGTAAATTATGTAGTTTCTCATATAGTGTTATATAGTTAGATTTCATGAAGTTAAGCACATATATTCACACACAGTGTGGTATCCTTAGATTTGAAGAAGTTAAGCACGTAGTTCCTAATGCAGTGTTATATGGTAAGTTTTCATGAAGTTAAGCACATAGTATCACACACAGTGTTGTATCGTTAGTTTTGAAGATGTTAAGCACGTAGTTTTATATACTGTGTTGTATCGTTAGTTTTCATGGAGTTAATTATGTAGTTTCTCATATAGTGTTATATAGTTAGATTTCATGAAGTTAAGCACATATATTCACACACAGTGTGGTATCGTTAGATTTGAAGAAGTTAAGCACGTAGTTTCTAATACAGTGTTATATGGTAAGTTTTCATGAAGTTAAGCACATAGTATGACACACAGTGTTGTATCGTTAGTTTTGAAGATGTTAAGCACGTAGTTTTATATACTGTGTTGTATCGTTAGTTTTCATGAAGTTAATTATGTAGTTTCTCATATAGTGTTATATAGTTAGATTTCATGAAGTTAAGCACATAGATTCACACACAGTGTGGTATCGTTAGATTTGAAGAAGTTAAGCACGTAGTTTCTAATACAGTGTTATATGGGAAGTTCTCATGAAGTTAAGCACATAGTATTCACACACAGTGTTGTATCGTTAGTTTTGAAGATGTTAAGCACGTAGTTTTATATACTGTGTTGTATCGTTAGTTTTGATGAAGTAAATTATGTAGTTTCTCATATAGTGTTATATAGTTAGATTTCATGAAGTTAAGCACATAGATTCACACAGAGTGTGGTATCGTTAGATTTGAAGAAGTTAAGCACGTAGTTTCTAATGCAGTGTTATATGGTAAGTTTTCATGAAGTTAAGCACATAGTATCACACACAGTGTTGGATCGTTAGTTTTGAAGAAGATAAGCACGTAGTTTCTAATACAGTGTTATCTGGTATGTTCTCATGAAGTTAAGCACGTATATTCTCACACAATGTTGTATCGTTAGTTTTGAAGAAGTTATGCACGTAGTTTCTAATACAGTGTTATATGGGAAGTTCTCATGAAGTTAAGCACATAGTATGACACACAGTGTTGTATCGTTAGTTTTGAAGATGTTAAGCACGTAGTTTCTAATATAGTGTTATCTGGTATGTTCTCATGAAGTTAAGCACGTATATTCTCACACAATGTTGTATCGTTAGTTTTGAAGAAGTTAAGCACGTAGTTTCTAATACAGTGTTATATGGGAAGTTCTCATGAAGTTAAGCACATAGTTTCACACACAGTGTTGTATCGTTAGTTTTGAAGATGTTAAGCACGTAGTTTTATATACTGTGTTGTATCGTTAGTTTTCATGAAGTAAATTATGTAGTTTCTCATATAGTGTTATATAGTTAGATTTCATGAAGTTAAGCACATAGATTCACACACAGTGTGGTATCGTTAGATTTGAAGAAGTTAAGCACGTAGTTTCTAATGCAGTGTTATATGGTAAGTTTTCATGAAGTTAAGCACATAGTATCACACACAGTGTTGGATCGTTAGTTTTGAAGAAGTTAAGCACGTAGTTTCTAATACAGTGTTATAAGGGAAGTTCTCATGAAGTTAAGCACATAGTTTCACACACAGTGTTGTATCGTTAGTTTTGAAGATGTTAAGCACGTAGTTTTATATACTGTGTTGTATCGTTAGTTTTCATGAAGTTAACTATGTAGTTTCTCATATAGTGTTATATAGTTAGATTTCATGAAGTTAAGCACATAGTTTCACGCACAGAGTGGTTTCGTTAGATTTCAAGAAGTTAAGCACGTAGTTTCTAATACAATATTATATGGTGAGTTCTCATGAAGTTAAGCACATAGTTTCACACACAGTGTTGTATCGTTAGTTTTGAAGATGTTAAGCACGTAGTTTTATATACTGTGTTGTATCGTTAGTTTTCATGGAGTTAATTATGTAGTTTCTCATATAGTGTTATATAGTTAGATTTCATGAAGTTAAGCACATAGATTCACACACAGTGTGGTACTGTTAGATTTGAAGAAGATAAGCACGTAGTTTCTAATGCAGTGTTATCTGGTATGTTCTCATGAAGTTAAGCACGTATATTCTCACACAATGTTGTATCGTTAGTTTTGAAGAAGTTATGCACGTAGTTTCTAATACAGTGTTATATGGGAAGTTCTCATGAAGTTAAGCACATAGTATGACACACAGTGTTGTATCGTTAGTTTTGAAGATGTTAAGCACGTAGTTTTATATACTGTGTTGTATCGTTAGTTTTCATGGAGTTAATTATGTAGTTTCTCATATAGTGTTATATAGTTAGATTTCATGAAGTTAAGCACATAGATTCACACACAGTGTGGTACTGTTAGATTTGAAGAAGATAAGCACGTAGTTTCCAATACAGTGTTATATGGGAAGTTCTCATGAAGTTAAGCACATAGATTCACACACAGTGTTGTATCGTTAGTTTTGAAGATGTTAAGCACGTAGTCTTATATACTGTGTTGTATCGTTAGTTTTGATGAAGTAAATTATGTAGTTTCTCATATAGTGTTATATAGTTAGATTTCATGAAGTTAAGCACATATATTCACACACAGTGTGGTATCCTTAGATTTGAAGAAGTTAAGCACGTAGTTCCTAATGCAGTGTTATATGGTAAGTTTTCATGAAGTTAAGCACATAGTATCACACACAGTGTTGTATCGTTAGTTTTGAGATGTTAAGCACGTAGTTTTATATACTGTGTTGTATCGTTAGTTTTGATGAAGTAAATTATGTAGTGTAGAGAGCTGCGAAACGCAGCACCCTTAAGATGGTACTGGCTTCCGCCTCTGCTAGCCCGACAGCAAGTGCTCTCTGTGATAAACAACTCCTTATTTGGTCAAGGCTGAATATCAGGCTTGCTTCCTCGTATGTGGACCTATCTGCTGTCGCCACATGGCTTACCGGGGTTGGCAGCCCAAGGGCCTTTTTAAGCTGTGGGCAGGCACTCCCTGGGGTCAGAAGATTTTGTTCAAGGTTCCTGAATAAACTGCTTGCGAGAAGGATTCCTGAGTCGCGTCTTCCTTGCTGGTCAAGGTGGTCGTGACAGTTGGTGGCCCGTACGGGGACGCTCGTACGAAGAAAGGAATTCAGAACTCACAGCAGTCAGGCGGTGCACCGGTAAGTCCCCAGGTAAGGCGGGGATCCTCGAAAAGAGCGGGATTATTGTTCTCACCCGTAGAGAAGGGGAGAACGGTCAGCAGAGCCGCGTCAAAGCGGACGGGAAAGCAAAGCAGCAGAGCCGCGTCAAAGCGGACGGGATAAAATCAAAGTAGTAGAGCCGTGTCAAAGCGGACGGGATAAAATGAAAGTAGTAGAGCCGCTCAAAGCGGATGGGATAGAATGAAAGTAGTAGAGCCGCGTCATAGCGGACGGGACAAAAAGAAAAGTAGTAGAGCCGCGTCAAAGCGGACAGAGTAAAAGTGAAACAAAGGGTATTATTTTTTTTCTTGGCCCTTTGGCTGGTATTCAATTTTATTTTTTGGGTTTTCTTTTCACTGTTTGTTATTAAAACATGGGTAATTCCACATCCCGCCCAATTTTTCTGGCACTCAACGAGTTGCTGAATCTTAGACTAAAAAAGGGACCACGACAAGAGCAGGGCAAAAAAAGGACTGGGATAAGAGCAGTTGGTTTGCTCCTCTCTGTAGGTAAAGAGAGAGCAGGACAAATGGTTCGTGGAGCAGCGAACCGAAAGTAAAAACATTGTTAGCTTGGCTAGCAGGGAACCCAAAGTAAAAGCTAAAAGGAAACATTAGAAGCTTAAAAGAAACATTGTTAGTTTGGCTAGCAGCGAACCGAAAGTAAAAACATTGTTAGTTTGGCTATGGGCGCTTCTCAGTTGCACCCAATTTTTTGGCTCTGAATGAGCTGCTTCGTTCTAAGAATCTAAGATTTTTGAAAGTTAGGGAGAGATCTTGATTTTACATGGGACTGAGAAACAATATGGAAAATACACAGAAATTCTGGATACTGTATACTATTGTGTTTTTCAGTTTTTTGATTGCTCAGGAAGGAACAACTGCTAAAGTACACTTGATGATAAATGCTGCTGAATTATTTCAAATGCTCAGAGGTGGTGTTCGGCCTGTCTGGAGACTAGTAAGAAGTTCCCTTGAGGATCAGAAATGTAGTGAAGCAGTTAAAAAGGGGAGAAATGCTTTAGAACAATTACAAGAGGAGAGATCAGAGCAGGCAAACGGTGAAAAGGGAGGAAAACAGAAAAGAAAGATGTACTCAGCTCTAGAAGACTCAGAGTCTACGGACTCCGAGGAGGTTGAGGAGGAACTCCAAGCTATTGTCATGATCCCCATGGTATGAACAGTGCCCCCTTCCAGCAATGAAAAGGTAGATTTGCAAACATGTAGACAGCAATGAAAAGGTAGATTTACAAACATGCAGACAGGATATCCAGGACAGGTGTTTGAACAGGTGGATCAGATAGCCATTAAGGCTTGGAAAATCACTGCCAAATTAAGGAGAAGTGAGTGGCAATCTTGGCACCGGGAGGCTGCGAGTGGAAAATGCAAGGATTATATGTGTTCCTGTTCAGTATGCCAATTTTACAAAAGCTACAAATTTGTCCAAGTATTTGTCCAGTTTTCTTTTACAGAATTGGTCACTTAAATTTGAAGATACTTTGAAGGAGTTGAGGCTGGCAGTGGTCCATGTGAATTCCACCAGAGTGGACCTTTCCTTTGCATCGGGATTATCGTCCTGGCTGACTTCTACTATGAACCATCTTAAGGAGTGGGCGGGTATAGGAGCATTAATAGGATTAGAGTCACACAAAGAGACACAATGCAGCCATGGTCATTCAGGCCTTTACCGATATTGAAGCAGGACAGTCCCCCACAGGCATGGTTAGCCACCTTAAGAACTAATTAAATACGCTCAGGATGCGAGGCAGAGCACTGCACTCTGAGTCAGCTAATAGTGACCCAGAGAAGAGCATGTCTGATTGCATGCGGGTTGGTACCCAAGAGTCCCGCCTCTGGAAAAAAGGGTATCGGACGGGTCTGATGTTTGTTGGGTGGATGACGCCAAACAAAAATCAGTACAATGTCCCAGTCATTGTCGGAGATCAGACCTCTACTCTTGCCTGTTGCATTTTAAACAAAAAGGGGGAACTGTAGAGAGCTGCGAAACGCCGCACCCTAAAGATGGTACTGGCTTCCGCCTCTGCTAGCCTGACAGCAAGTGCTCTCTGTGATAAACAACTCCTTATTTGGTCAAGGCTGGATATCAGGCTTGCTTCCTCGTATGTGGACCTATCTGCTGTCGCCACATGGCTTACCGGGGTTGGCCGCCCAAGGGCCTTTTAAGCTGTGGGCAGGCACTCCCTGGGGTCAGAAGATTTTGTTCAAGGTTCCTGAATAAACTGCTTGTGAGAAGGATTCCTGAGTCGCGTCTTCCTTGCTGGTCGAGGTGGTCGTGACAATGTAGTTTCTCATATAGTGTTATATTGTTAGATTTCATGAAGTTAAGCACATAGATTCACACACAGTGTGGTATCGTTAGATTTGAAGAAGTTAAGCACGTAGTTTCTAATGCAGTGTTATATGGTAAGTTTTCATGAAGTTAAGCACATAGTATCACACACAGTGTTGGATCGTTATCTGGTATGTTCTCATGAAGTTAAGCACGTATATTCTCACACAATGTTGTATCGTTAGTTTTGAAGAAGTTATGCACGTAGTTTCTAATACAGTGTTATAAGGGAAGTTCTCATGAAGTTAAGCACATAGTATGACACACAGTGTTGTATCGTTAGTTTTGAAGATGTTAAGCACGTAGTTTTATATACTGTGTTGTATCGTTAGTTTTCATGGAGTTAATTATGTAGTTCCTCATATAGTGTTATATAGTTAGATTTCATGAAGTTAAGCACATAGATTCACACATAGTGTGGTACTGATGGATTTGAAGAAGATAAGCACGTAGTTTCCAATACAGTGTTATATATGAAGTCCTCATGAAGTTAAGCACATAGATTCACACACAGTGTTGTATCGTTAGTTTTGAAGATGTTAAGCACGTAGTCTTATATACTGTGTTGTATCGTTAGTTTTGATGAAGTAAATTATGTAGTTTCTCAAATAGTGTTATATAGTTAGATTTCATGAAGTTAAGCACATATACTCACACACAGTGTGGTATCCTTAGATTTGAAGAAGTTAAGCATGTAGTTCCTAATGCAGTGTTATATGGTAAGTTTTCATGAAGTTAAGCACATAGTATCACACACAGTGTTGTATCGTTAGTTTTGAAGAAGTAAATTATGTAGTTTCTCATATAGTGTTATATAGTTAGATTTCATGAAGTTAAGCACATAGATTCACACAGAGTGTGTTATCGTTAGATTTGAAGAAGTTAAGCACGTAGTTTCTAATGCAGTGTTATATGGTAAGTTTTCATGAAGTTAAGCACATAGTATCACACACAGTGTTGTATCGTTAATTTTGTGGAAGTTAAGCGTGTAGTTTCACACACAGTGTTGTATTGTATGTTTCCATGAAGTTAAGCACGTATATTCTAACACAATGTTGTATCGTTAGTTTTGAAGAAGTTAATGATCGTAGTTTCTAATACAGTGTTATATAGGTAAATTCTCATGAAGTTAAGCACATAGATTCACACAGAGTGTGTATCGTTAGATTTGAAGAAGTTAAGCACGTAGTTTCTAATGCAGTGTTATATGGTAAGTTTTCATGAAGTTAAGCACATGTTCACACAGTGTTGGATCGTTAGTTTTGAAGAAGATAAGCACGTAGTTTCTAATACAGTGTTATATGGGATGTTCTCATGAAGTTAAGCACATTGTTTCACATAAAGTGTTGTATCGTTAGTTTTGATGAAGTTAAGCATGTAGTTTCACATACAGTGTTGTATTGTAAGTTTCCATGAAGTTAAGCACGTATATTCTCACACAATGTTGTATCGTTAGTTTTGAAGAAGTTAAGCACGTAGTTTCTAATACAGTGTTATATGGGAAGTTCTCATGAAGTTAAGCACATAGTTTCACACACAGTGTTGTATCGTTAGTTTTGAAGATGTTAAGCACGTAGTTTTATATACTGTGTTGTATCGTTAGTTTTCATGAAGTTAATTATGTAGTTTCTCATATAGTGTTATATAGTTAGATTTCATGAAGTTAAGCACATAGTTTCACACACAGTGTGGTATCGTTAGATTTGAAGAAGTTAAGCACGTAGTTTCTAATACAGTGTTATATGGTAAGTTCTCATGAAGTTAAGCACATAGTATTCACACACAGTGTTGTATCGTTAGTTTTGAAGAAGTTAAGCACGTAGTTTCTAATACAGTGTTATATGGGAAGTTCTCATGAAGTTAAGCACATAGTTTCACACACAGTGTTATATCGTTAGTTTTGAAGATGTTAAGCACGTAGTTTCTATATACAGTGTTATATAGTTAGATTTCATGAAGTTAAGCACATAGATTCACACACAGTGTGGTATCGTTAGATTTGAAGAAGTTAAGCACGTAGTTTCTAATACAGTGTTATATGGTAAGTTTTCATGAAGTTAAGCACATAGTTTCACACACAGTGTTGTATCGTTAGTTTTGAAGATGTTAAGCACGTAGTTTTATATACTGTGTTGTATCGTTAGTTTTCATGAAGTTAATTATGTAGTTTCTCATATAGTGTTATATAGTTAGATTTCATGAAGTTAAGCACATAGATTCACACACAGTGTGGTATCGTTAGATTTGAAGAAGTTAAGCACGTAGTTTCTAATACAGTGTTATATGGTAAGTTCTCATGAAGTTAAGCACATAGTTTCACACACAGTGTTGTATCGTTAGTTTTGAAGATGTTAAGCACGTAGTTTTATATACTGTGTTGTATCGTTAGTTTTCATGAGTTAATTATGTAGTTTCTCATATAGTGTTATATAGTTAGATTTCATGAAGTTAAGCACATAGATTCACACAGAGTGTGGTATCGTTAGATTTGAAGAAGTTAAGCATGTAGTTTCTAATACAGTGTTATATGGGAAGTTCTCATGAAGTTAAGCACATAGTTTCACACACAGTGTTGTATCGTTAGTTTTGAAGATGTTAAGCACGTAGTTTTATATACTGTGTTGTATCGTTAGTTTTCATGAAGTAAATTATGTAGTTTCTCATATAGTGTTATATAGTTAGATTTCATGAAGTTAAGCACATATATTCACACACAGTGTGGTATCGTTAGATTTGAAGAAGTTAAGCACGTAGTTCCTAATACAGTGTTATCTGGTATGTTCTCATGAAGTTAAGCACATTGATTCACACACAGTGTTGTATCGTTAGTTTTGTCGAAGTTAAGCGTGTATTTTCACACACAGTGTTGTATTGTAAGTTTCCATGAAGTTAAGCACGTATATTCTCACACAATGTTGTATCGTTAGTTTTGAAGAAGTTAAGCACGTAGTTTCTAATACAGTGTTATATGGGAAGTTCTCATGAAGTTAAGCACATAGTTTCACACACAGTGTTGTATCGTTAGTTTTGAAGATGTTAAGCACGTAGTTTTATATACTGTGTTGTATCGTTAGTTTTCATGAAGTTAAGTATGTAGTTTCTCATATAGTGTTATATAGTTAGATTTCATGAAGTTAAGCACATATATTCACACACAGTGTGGTATCGTTAGATTTGAAGAAGTTAAGCACGTAGTTTCTAATGCAGTGTTATATGGTAAGTTCTCATGAAGTTAAGCACATAGTTTCACACACAGTGTTGTATCGTTAGTTTTGAAGATGTTAAGCACGTAGTTTTATATACTGTGTTGTATCGTTAGTTTTCATGGAGTTAATTATGTAGTTTCTCATATAGTGTTATATAGTTAGATTTCATGAAGTTAAGCACATAGATTCACACACAGTGTGGTATCGTTAGATTTGAAGAAGTTAAGCACGTAGTTTCTAATACAGTGTTATATGGTAAGTTCTCATGAAGTTAAGCACATAGTTTCACACACAGTGTTGTATCGTTAGTTTTGAAGATGTTAAGCACGTAGTTTTATATACTGTGTTGTATCGTTAGTTTTCATGAAGTAAATTATGTAGTTTCTCATATAGTGTTATATAGTTAGATTTCATGAAGTTAAGCACATATATTCACACACAGTGTGGTATCCTTAGATTTGAAGAAGTTAAGCACGTAGTTTCTAATGCAGTGTTATATGGTAAGTTTTCATGAAGTTAAGCACATTGATTCACACACAGTGTTGTATCGTTAGTTTTGACGAAGTTAAGCGTGTAGTTTCACACACAGTGTTGTATTGTAAGTTTCCATGAAGTTAAGCACGTATATTCTCACACAATGTTGTATCGTTAGTTTTGAAGAAGTTAAGCACGTAGTTTCTAATACAGTGTTATATGGGAAGTTCTCATGAAGTTAAGCACATAGTTTCACACACAGTGTTGTATCGTTAGTTTTGAAGATGTTAAGCACGTAGTTTTATATACTGTGTTGTATCGTTAGTTTTCATGAAGTTAAGTATGTAGTTTCTCATATAGTGTTATATAGTTAGATTTCATGAAGTTAAGCACATAGATTCACACAGAGTGTGGTATCGTTAGATTTGAAGAAGTTAAGCACGTGGTTTCTAATACAGTGTTATATGGGAAGTTCTCATGAAGTTAAGCACATAGTTTCACACACAGTGTTGTATCGTTAGTTTTGAAGATGTTAAGCACGTAGTTTTATATACTGTGTTGTATCGTTAGTTTTCCTGAAGTAAATTATGTAGTTTCTCATATAGTGTTATATAGTTAGATTTCATGAAGTTAAGCACATAGATTCACACAGAGTGTGGTATCGTTAGATTTGAAGAAGTTAAGCACGTGGTTTCTAATACAGTGTTATATGGGAAGTTCTCATGAAGTTAAGCACATAGTTTCACACACAGTGTTGTATCGTTAGTTTTGAAGATGTTAAGCACGTAGTTTTATATACTGTGTTGTATCGTTAGTTTTCATGAAGTAAATTATGTAGTTTCTCATATAGTGTTATATAGTTAGATTTCATGAAGTTAAGCACATATATTCACACACAGTGTGGTATCGTTAGATTTGAAGAAGTTAAGCACGTAGTTTCTAATGCAGTGTTATATGGTAAGTTTTCATGAAGTTAAGCACATAGTATCACACACAGTGTTGGATCGTTAGTTTTGAAGAAGTTAAGCACGTAGTTTCTAATACAGTGTTATCTGGTATGTTCTCATGAAGTTAAGCACATTGATTCACACACAGTGTTGTATCGTTAGTTTTGATGAAGTTAAGCGTGTAGTTTCACATACAGTGTTATATTGTAAGTTTTCATGAAGTTAAGCACATATATTCACACACAATGTTGTATCGTTAGATTTGAAGAAGTTAAGCACGTAGTTTCTAATACAGTGTTATATGGGAAGTTCTCATGAAGTTAAGCACATAGTTTCACACACAGTGTTGTATCGTTAGTTTTGAAGATGTTAAGCACGTAGTTTTATATACTGTGTTGTATCGTTAGTTTTCATGAAGTTAATTATGTAGTTTCTCATATAGTGTTATATAGTTAGATTTCATGAAGTTAAGCACATAGATTCACACACAGTGTGGTATCGTTAGATTTGAAGAAGTTAAGCACGTAGTTTCTAATACAGTGTTATATGGGAAGTTCTCATGAAGTTAAGCACATAGTTTCACACACAGTGTTGTATCGTTAGTTTTGAAGATGTTAAGCACGTAGTTTTATATACTGTGTTGTATCGTTAGTTTTCATGAAGTTAATTATGTAGTTTCTCATATAGTGTTATATAGTTAGATTTCATGAAGTTAAGCACATAGATTCACACACAGTGTGGTATCGTTAGATTTGAAGAAGTTAAGCACGTAGTTTCTAATACAGTGTTATATGGGAAGTTCTCATGAAGTTAAGCACATAGTTTCACACACAGTGTTGTATCGTTAGTTTTGAAGATGTTAAGCACGTAGTTTTATATACTGTGTTGTATCGTTAGTTTTCATGAAGTAAATTATGTAGTTTCTCATATAGTGTTATATAGTTAGATTTCATGAAGTTAAGCACATAGATTCACACAGAGTGTGGTATCGTTAGATTTGAAG
Source organism: Mesocricetus auratus (assembly GCF_017639785.1). Lineage (NCBI taxonomy): Eukaryota > Metazoa > Chordata > Mammalia > Rodentia > Cricetidae > Mesocricetus > Mesocricetus auratus. The sequence continues at coordinate 46,465 of NW_024434029.1, read as the reverse complement.
AAGTTAAGCACGTAGTTTCTAATGCAGTGTTATATGGTAAGTTTTCATGAAGTTAAGCACATAGTATCACACACAGTGTTGGATCGTTAGTTTTGAAGAAGATAAGCACGTAGTTTCTAATACAGTGTTATATGGGATGTTCTCATGAAGTTAAGCACATTGTTTCACACACAGTGTTGTATCGTTAGTTTTGACGAAGTTAAGCGTGTAGTTTCACACACAGTGTTGTATTGTAAGTTTCCATGAAGTTAAGCACGTATATTCTCACACAATGTTGTATCGTTAGTTTTGAAGAAGTTAAGCACGTAGTTTCTAATACAGTGTTATATGGGAAGTTCTCATGAAGTTAAGCACATAGTTTCACACACAGTGTTGTATCGTTAGTTTTGAAGATGTTAAGCACGTAGTTTTATATACTGTGTTGTATCGTTAGTTTTCATGAAGTTAAGTATGTAGTTTCTCATATAGTGTTATATAGTTAGATTTCATGAAGTTAAGCACATAGATTCACACACAGTGTGGTATCGTTAGATTTGAAGAAGTTAAGCACGTAGTTTCTAATACAGTGTTATATGGGAAGTTCTCATGAAGTTAAGCACATAGTTTCACACACAGTGTTGTATCGTTAGTTTTGAAGATGTTAAGCACGTAGTTTTATATACTGTGTTGTATCGTTAGTTTTCATGGAGTTAATTATGTAGTTTCTCATATAGTGTTATATAGTTAGATTTCATGAAGTTAAGCACATATATTCACACACAGTGTGGTATCGTTAGATTTGAAGAAGATAAGCACGTAGTTTCCAATACAGTGTTATATGGGAAGTTCTCATGAAGTTAAGCACATAGATTCACACACAGTGTTGTATCGTTAGTTTTGAAGATGTTAAGCACGTAGTTTTATATACTGTGTTGTATCGTTAGTTTTGATGAAGTAAATTATGTAGTTTCTCATATAGTGTTATATAGTTAGATTTCATGAAGTTAAGCACATATATTCACACACAGTGTGGTATCCTTAGATTTGAAGAAGTTAAGCACGTAGTTTCTAATGCAGTGTTATATGGTAAGTTTTCATGAAGTAAAGCACATAGTATTACACACAGTGTTGTATCATTAGTTTTGAAGATGTTAAGCACGTAGTTTTATATACTGTGTTGTATCGTTAGTTTTCATGAAGTAAATTATGTAGTTTCTCATATAGTGTTATATAGTTAGATTTCATGAAGTTAAGCACATAGATTCACACAGAGTGTGGTATCGTTAGATTTGAAGAAGTTAAGCACGTAGTTTCTAATGCAGTGTTATATGGTAAGTTTTCATGAAGTTAAGCACATAGTATCACACACAGTGTTGGATCGTTAGTTTTGAAGAAGATAAGCACGTAGTTTCTAATACAGTGTTATATGGGATGTCTCATGAAGTTAAGCACATTATTTCACACAGAGTGTTGTATCGTTAGTTTTGATGAAGTTAAGCATGTAGTTTCACACACAGTGTTGTATTGTAAGTTTCCATGAAGTTAAGCACGTATATTCTCACACAATGTTGTATCGTTAGTTTTGAAGAAGTTAAGCACGTAGTTTCTAATACAGTGTTATATGGGAAGTTCTCATGAAGTTAAGCACATAGTTTCACACACAGTGTTGTATCGTTAGTTTTGAAGATGTTAAGCACGTAGTTTTATATACTGTGTTGTATCGTTAGTTTTCATGAAGTTAAGTATGTAGTTTCTCATATAGTGTTATATAGTTAGATTTCATGAAGTTAAGCACATAGATTCACACACAGTGTGGTATCGTTAGATTTGAAGAAGTTAAGCACGTAGTTTCTAATACAGTGTTATATGGGAAGTTCTCATGAAGTTAAGCACATAGTTTCACACACAGTGTTGTATCGTTAGTTTTGAAGATGTTAAGCACGTAGTTTTATATACTGTGTTGTATCGTTAGTTTTCATGAAGTTAATTATGTAGTTTCTCATATAGTGTTATATAGTTAGATTTCATGAAGTTAAGCACATAGATTCACACACAGTGTGGTATCGTTAGATTTGAAGAAGTTAAGCACGTAGTTTCTAATACAGTGTTATATGGGAAGTTCTCATGAAGTTAAGCACATAGTTTCACACACAGTGTTGTATCGTTAGTTTTGAAGATGTTAAGCACGTAGTTTTATATACTGTGTTGTATCGTTAGTTTTGATGAAGTAAATTATGTAGTTTCTCATATAGTGTTATATAGTTAGATTTCATGAAGTTAAGCACATATATTCACACACAGTGTGGTATCGTTAGATTTGAAGAAGATAAGCACGTAGTTTCTAATACAGTGTTATATGGGAAGTTCTCATGAAGTTAAGCACATAGTATTCACACACAGTGTTGTATCGTTAGTTTTGAAGATGTTAAGCACGTAGTTTTATATACTGTGTTGTATCGTTAGTTTTGATGAAGTAAATTATGTAGTTTCTCATATAGTGTTATATAGTTAGATTTCATGAAGTTAAGCACATAGATTCACACAGAGTGTGGTATCGTTAGATTTGAAGAAGTTAAGCACGTAGTGTCTAATGCAGTGTTATATGGTAAGTTTTCATGAAGTTAAGCACATAGTATCACACACAGTGTTGGATCGTTAGTTTTGAAGAAGATAAGCACGTAGTTTCTAATACAGTGTTATATGGGATGTTCTCATGAAGTTAAGCACATTGTTTCACATAAAGTGTTGTATCGTTAGTTTTGACGAAGTTAAGCGTGTAGTTTCACACACAGTGTTGTATTGTAAGTTTCCATGAAGTTAAGCACGTATATTCTCACACAATGTTGTATCGTTAGTTTTGAAGAAGTTAAGCACGTAGTTTCTAATACAGTGTTATAAGGGAAGTTCTCATGAAGTTAAGCACATAGTTTCACACACAGTGTTGTATCGTTAGTTTTGAAGATGTTAAGCACGTAGTTTTATATACTGTGTTGTATCGTTAGTTTTCATGAAGTTAAGTATGTAGTTTCTCATATAGTGTTATATAGTTAGATTTCATGAAGTTAAGCACATAGTTTCACACACAGTGTGGTATCGTTAGATTTGAAGAAGTTAAGCACGTAGTTTCTAATACAGTGTTATATGGGAAGTTCTCATGAAGTTAAGCACATAGTTTCACACACAGTGTTGTATCGTTAGTTTTGAAGATGTTAAGCACGTAGTTTTATATACTGTGTTGTATCGTTAGTTTTCATGAAGTTAATTATGTAGTTTCTCATATAGTGTTATATAGTTAGATTTCATGAAGTTAAGCACATAGTATTCACACACAGTGTGGTATCGTTAGATTTGAAGAAGTTAAGCACGTAGTTTCTAATACAGTGTTATATGGTATAGTTCTCATGAAGTTAAGCACGTAGTATTCTCACACAGTGTTGTATCGTTAGTTTTGAAGAAGTTAAGCACGTAGTTTCTAATACAGTGTTATATGGTAAGTTCTCATGAAGTTAAGCACATAGTATCACACACAGTGTTGTATCGTTAGTTTTGAAGATGTTAAGCACGTAGTTTTATATACTGTGTTGTATCGTTAGTTTTCATGGAGTTAATTATGTAGTTTCTCATATAGTGTTATATAGTTAGATTTCATGAAGTTAAGCACATAGATTCACACACAGTGTGGTATCTTTAGATTTGAAGAAGATAAGCACGTAGTTTCCAATACAGTGTTATATGGGAAGTTCTCATGAAGGTAAGCACATAGATTCACACACAGTGTTGTATCGTTAGTTTTGAAGATGTTAAGCACGTAGTTTTATATACTGTGTTGTATCGTTAGTTTTGATGAAGTAAATTATGTAGTTTCTCATATAGTGTTATATAGTTAGATTTCATGAAGTTAAGCACATATATTCACACACAGTGTGGTATCCTTAGATTTGAAGAAGTTAAGCACGTAGTGTCTAATGCAGTGTTATATGGTAAGTTTTCATGAAGTAAAGCACATAGTATTACACACAGTGTTGTATCATTAGTTTTGAAGATGTTAAGTACGTAGTTTTATATACTGTGTTGTATCGTTTGTTTTCATGAAGTAAATTATGTAGTTTCTCATAAAGTGTTATATAGTTAGATTTCATGAAGTTAAGCACATAGATTCACACAGAGTGTGGTATCGTTAGATTTGAAGAAGTTAAGCACGTAGTGTCTAATGCAGTGTTATATGGTAAGTTTTCATGAAGTTAAGCACATAGTATCACACACAGTGTTCGATCGTTAGTTTTCAAGAAGATAAGCACGTAGTTTCTAATACAGTGTTATATGGGATGTTCTCATGAAGTTAAGCACATTGTTTCACATAAAGTGTTGTATCGTTAGTTTTGACGAAGTTAAGCGTGTAGTTTCACACACAGTGTTGTATTGTAAGTTTCCATGAAGTTAAGCACGTATATTCTCACACAATGTTGTATCGTTAGTTTTGAAGAAGTTAAGCACGTAGTTTCTAATACAGTGTTATATGGGAAGTTCTCATGAAGTTAAGCACATAGTTTCACACACAGTGTTGTATCGTTAGTTTTGAAGATGTTAAGCACGTAGTTTTATATACTGTGTTGTATCGTTAGTTTTCATGAAGTTAATTATGTAGTTTCTCATATAGTGTTATATAGTTAGATTTCATGAAGTTAAGCACATATATTCACACACAGTGTGGTATCGTTAGATTTGAAGAAGTTAAGCACGTAGTTTCTAATACAGTGTTATATGGTAAGTTCTCATGAAGTTAAGCACATAGTTTCACACACAGTGTTGTATCGTTAGTTTTGAAGATGTTAAGCACGTAGTTTTATATACTGTGTTGTATCGTTAGTTTTCATGAAGTTAATTATGTAGTTTCTCATATAGTGTTATATAGTTAGATTTCATGAAGTTAAGCACATAGATTCACACACAGTGTGGTATCGTTAGATTTGAAGAAGTTAAGCACGTAGTTTCTAATACAGTGTTATATGGGAAGTTCTCATGAAGTTAAGCACATAGTTTCACACACAGTGTTGTATCGTTAGTTTTGAAGATGTTAAGCACGTAGTTTTATATACTGTGTTGTATCGTTAGTTTTCATGAAGTAAATTATGTAGTTTCTCATATAGTGTTATATAGTTAGATTTCATGAAGTTAAGCACATAGATTCACACACAGTGTGGTATCGTTAGATTTGAAGAAGTTAAGCACGTAGTTTCTAATGCAGTGTTATATGGTAAGTTTTCATGAAGTTAAGCACATAGTATCACACACAGTGTTGTATCGTTAGTTTTGAAGAAGTTAAATTATGTAGTTTCTCATATAGTGTTATATAGTTAGATTTCATGAAGTTAAGCACATAGATTCACACACAGTGTGGTATCGTTAGATTTGAAGAAGTTAAGCACGTAGTTTCTAATACAGTGTTATATGGTAAGTTTTCATGAAGTTAAGCACATAGTATCACACACAGTGTTGTATCGTTAGTTTTGAGAAGTTAAGCATGTAGTTTCACATACAGTGTTGTATTGTAGTTTCATGAAGTTAAGCACGTATATTCTCACACAGTGTTGTATCGTTAGTTTTGAAGAAGTTAAGCACGTAGTTTCTAATACAGTGTTATATAGTGAGATTCTCATGAAGTTAAGCACATAGATTCACACACAGTGTGGTATCGTTAGATTTGAAGAAGTTAAGCACGTAGTTTCTAATACAGTGTTATATGGTAAGTTTTCATGAAGTTAAGCACATAGTTCACACACAGTGTTGTATCGTTAGTTTTGAAGAAGTTAAGCACGTAGTTTCTAATACAGTGTTATATGGGATGTTCTCATGAAGTTAAGCACATAGTTTCACACACAGTGTTGTATCGTTAGTTTTGACGAAGTTAAGCATGTAGTTTCACATACAGTGTTGTATTGTAAGTTTTCATGAAGTTAAGCACGTATATTCTCACACAATGTTGTATCGTTAGTTTTGAAGAAGTTAAGCACGTAGTTTCTAATACAGTGTTATATGGGAAGTTCTCATGAAGTTAAGCACATAGTTTCACACACAGTGTTGTATCGTTAGTTTTGAAGATGTTAAGCACGTAGTTTTATATACTGTGTTGTATCGTTAGTTTTCATGAAGTTAATTATGTAGTTTCTCATATAGTGTTATATAGTTAGATTTCATGAAGTTAAGCACATAGATTCACACACAGTGTGGTATCGTTAGATTTGAAGAAGTTAAGCACGTAGTTTCTAATACAGTGTTATATGGTAAGTTCTCATGAAGTTAAGCACATAGTATCACACACAGTGTTGTATCGTTAGTTTTGAAGAAGTTAAGCACGTAGTTTCTAATACAGTGTTATATGGGAAGTTCTCATGAAGTTAAGCACATAGTTTCACACACAGTGTTGTATCGTTAGTTTTGAAGAAGTTAAGCTATGTAGTTTCTACATACTAGTGTTATATAGTTAGATTTCATGAAGTTAAGCACATAGATTCACACACAGTGTGGTATCGTTAGATTTGAAGAAGTTAAGCACGTAGTTTCTAATACAGTGTTATATGGTAAGTTCTCATGAAGTTAAGCACATACTTTCCCACACAGTGTTGTATCGTTAGTTTTGAAGATGTTAAGCACGTAGTTTTATATACTGTGTTGTATCGTTAGTTTTCATGAAGTTAATTATGTAGTTTCTCATATAGTGTTATATAGTTAGATTTCATGAAGTTAAGCACATAGATTCACACACAGTGTGGTATCGTTAGATTTGAAGAAGTTAAGCACGTAGTTTCTAATACAGTGTTATATGGTAAGTTCTCATGAAGTTAAGCACATAGTTTCACACACAGTGTTGTATCGTTAGTTTTGAAGATGTTAAGCACGTAGTTTCTATATACTGTGTTGTATCGTTAGATTTCATGAAGTTAAGCACATAGTATTCACACACAGAGTGTGGTATCGTTAGATTTGAAGAAGTTAAGCATGTAGTTTCTAATACAGTGTTATATGGGAAGTTCTCATGAAGTTAAGCACATAGATTCACACACAGTGTTGTATCGTTAGTTTTGAAGATGTTAAGCACGTAGTTTTATATACTGTGTTGTATCGTTAGTTTTCATGAAGTAAATTATGTAGTTTCTCATATAGTGTTATATAGTTAGATTTCATGAAGTTAAGCACATAGTATTCACACACAGTGTGGTATCGTTAGATTTGAAGAAGTTAAGCACGTAGTTTCTAATACAGTGTTATATGGTAAGTTCTCATGAAGTTAAGCACATAGTATTCACACACAGTGTTGTATCGTTAGTTTTGACGAAGTTAAGCATGTAGTTTCACACACAGTGTTGTATTGTAAGTTTCCATGAAGTTAAGCACGTATATTCTCACACAATGTTGTATCGTTAGTTTTGAAGAAGTTAAGCACGTAGTTTCTAATACAGTGTTATATGGGAAGTTCTCATGAAGTTAAGCACATAGTTTCACACACAGTGTTGTATCGTTAGTTTTGAAGATGTTAAGCACGTAGTTTTATATACTGTGTTGTATCGTTAGTTTTCATGAAGTTAAGTATGTAGTTTCTCATATAGTGTTATATAGTTAGATTTCATGAAGTTAAGCACATATATTCACACACAGTGTGGTATCCTTAGATTTGAAGAAGTTAAGCACGTAGTTTCTAATACAGTGTTATATGGTAAGTTCTCATGAAGTTAAGCACATAGTTTCACACACAGTGTTGTATCGTTAGTTTTGAAGATGTTAAGCACGTAGTTTTATATACTGTGTTGTATCGTTAGTTTTCATGAAGTTAATTATGTAGTTTCTCATATAGTGTTATATAGTTAGATTTCATGAAGTTAAGCACATAGATTCACACACAGTGTGGTATCGTTAGATTTGAAGAAGTTAAGCACGTAGTTTCTAATACAGTGTTATATGGTATGTTCTCATGAAGTTAAGCACATAGTTTCACACACAGTGTTGTATCGTTAGTTTTGAAGATGTTAAGCACGTAGTTTTATATACTGTGTTGTATCGTTAGTTTTGATGAAGTAAATTATGTAGTTTCTCATATAGTGTTATATAGTTAGATTTCATGAAGTTAAGCACATATATTCACACACAGTGTGGTATCCTTAGATTTGAAGAAGTTAAGCACGTAGTTTCTAATACAGTGTTATATGGTAAGTTTTCATGAAGTTAAGCACATAGTATCACACACAGTGTTGTATCGTTAGTTTTGACGAAGTTAAGCGTGTAGTTTCACACACAGTGTTGTATTGTAAGTTTCCATGAAGTTAAGCACGTATATTCTCACACAATGTTGTATCGTTAGTTTTGAAGAAGTTAAGCACGTAGTTTCTAATACAGTGTTATATGGGAAGTTCTCATGAAGTTAAGCACATAGTTTCACACACAGTGTTGTATCGTTAGTTTTGAAGATGTTAAGCACGTAGTTTTATATACTGTGTTGTATCGTTAGTTTTCATGAAGTTAAGTATGTAGTTTCTCATATAGTGTTATATAGTTAGATTTCATGAAGTTAAGCACATAGATTCACACACAGTGTGGTATCGTTAGATTTGAAGAAGTTAAGCACGTAGTTTCTAATACAGTGTTATATGGTAAGTTCTCATGAAGTTAAGCACATAGTTTCACACACAGTGTTGTATCGTTAGTTTTGAAGATGTTAAGCACGTAGTTTTATATACTGTGTTGTATCGTTAGTTTTCATGAAGTAAATTATGTAGTTTCTCATATAGTGTTATATAGTTAGATTTCATGAAGTTAAGCACATAGATTCACACACAGTGTGGTATCGTTAGATTTGAAGAAGTTAAGCACGTAGTTTCTAATGCAGTGTTATATGGTAAGTTTTCATGAAGTTAAGCACATAGTATCACACACAGTGTTGGATCGTTAGTTTTGAAGAAGATAAGCACGTAGTTTCTAATACAGTGTTATATGGGATGTTCTCATGAAGTTAAGCACATAGTTTCACACACAGTGTTGTATCGTTAGTTTTGACGAAGTTAAGCGTGTAGTTTCACACACAGTGTTGTATTGTAAGTTTCCATGAAGTTAAGCACGTATATTCTCACACAATGTTGTATCGTTAGTTTTGAAGAAGTTAAGCACGTAGTTTCTAATACAGTGTTATATGGGAAGTTCTCATGAAGTTAAGCACATAGTTTCACACACAGTGTTGTATCGTTAGTTTTGAAGATGTTAAGCACGTAGTTTTATATACTGTGTTGTATCGTTAGTTTTCATGAAGTTAATTATGTAGTTTCTCATATAGTGTTATATAGTTAGATTTCATGAAGTTAAGCACATAGATTCACACACAGTGTGGTATCCTTAGATTTGAAGAAGTTAAGCACGTAGTTTCTAATGCAGTGTTATATGGTAAGTTTTCATGAAGTTAAGCACATAGTATCACACACAGTGTTGGATCGTTAGTTTTGAAGAAGATAAGCACGTAGTTTCTAATACAGTGTTATATGGTATGTTCTCATGAAGTTAAGCACATTGATTCACACACAGTGTTGTATCGTTAGTTTTGACGAAGTTAAGCATGTAGTTTCTACATACAGTGTTGTATTGTAAGTTTCCATGAAGTTAAGCACATAGTATTCTCACACAATGTTGTATCGTTAGTTTTGAAGAAGTTAAGCACGTAGTTTCTAATACAGTGTTATATGGTAAGTTCTCATGAAGTTAAGCACATAGTTTCACACACAGTGTTGTATCGTTAGTTTTGAAGATGTTAAGCACGTAGTTTTATATACTGTGTTGTATCGTTAGTTTTCATGGAGTTAATTATGTAGTTTCTCATATAGTGTTATATAGTTAGATTTCATGAAGTTAAGCACATAGATTCACACACAGTGTGGTATCGTTAGATTTGAAGAAGTTAAGCACGTAGTTTCTAATACAGTGTTATATGGGAAGTTCTCATGAAGTTAAGCACATAGTTTCACACACAGTGTTGTATCGTTAGTTTTGAAGATGTTAAGCACGTAGTTTTATATACTGTGTTGTATCGTTAGTTTTCATGAAGTTAATTATGTAGTTTCTCATATAGTGTTATATAGTTAGATTTCATGAAGTTAAGCACATAGATTCACACACAGTGTGGTATCGTTAGATTTGAAGAAGTTAAGCACGTAGTTTCTAATACAGTGTTATATGGGAAGTTCTCATGAAGTTAAGCACATAGTTTCACACACAGTGTTGTATCGTTAGTTTTGAAGATGTTAAGCACGTAGTTTTATATACTGTGTTGTATCGTTAGTTTTCATGGAGTTAATTATGTAGTTTCTCATATAGTGTTATATAGTTAGATTTCATGAAGTTAAGCACATAGATTCACACACAGTGTGGTATCGTTAGATTTGAAGAAGTTAAGCACGTAGTTTCTAATGCAGTGTTATATGGTAAGTTTTCATGAAGTTAAGCACATAGTATCACACACAGTGTTGGATCGTTAGTTTTGAAGAAGATAAGCACGTAGTTTCTAATACAGTGTTATATGGGATGTTCTCATGAAGTTAAGCACATTGTTTCACACACAGTGTTGTATCGTTAGTTTTGACGAAGTTAAGCGTGTAGTTTCACACACAGTGTTGTATTGTAAGTTTCCATGAAGTTAAGCACGTATATTCTCACACAATGTTGTATCGTTAGTTTTGAAGAAGTTAAGCACGTAGTTTCTAATACAGTGTTATATGGGAAGTTCTCATGAAGTTAAGCACATAGTTTCACACACAGTGTTGTATCGTTAGTTTTGAAGATGTTAAGCACGTAGTTTTATATACTGTGTTGTATCGTTAGTTTTCATGAAGTTAAGTATGTAGTTTCTCATATAGTGTTATATAGTTAGATTTCATGAAGTTAAGCACATAGTTTCACACACAGTGTGGTATCGTTAGATTTGAAGAAGTTAAGCACGTAGTTTCTAATACAGTGTTATATGGTAAGTTCTCATGAAGTTAAGCACATAGTTTCACACACAGTGTTGTATCGTTAGTTTTGAAGATGTTAAGCACGTAGTTTTATATACTGTGTTGTATCGTTAGTTTTCATGGAGTTAATTATGTAGTTTCTCATATAGTGTTATATAGTTAGATTTCATGAAGTTAAGCACATAGATTCACACACAGTGTGGTATCGTTAGATTTGAAGAAGTTAAGCACGTAGTTTCTAATACAGTGTTATATGGGAAGTTCTCATGAAGTTAAGCACATAGTTTCACACACAGTGTTGTATCGTTAGTTTTGAAGATGTTAAGCACGTAGTTTTATATACTGTGTTGTATCGTTAGTTTTGATGAAGTAAATTATGTAGTTTCTCATATAGTGTTATATAGTTAGATTTCATGAAGTTAAGCACATATATTCACACACAGTGTGGTATCGTTAGATTTGAAGAAGTTAAGCACGTAGTTTCTAATACAGTGTTATATGGTAAGTTCTCATGAAGTTAAGCACATTGTTTCACACACAGTGTTGTATCGTTAGTTTTGACGAAGTTAAGCATGTAGTTTCACACACAGTGTTGTATTGTAAGTTTCCATGAAGTTAAGCACGTATATTCTCACACAATGTTGTATCGTTAGTTTTGAAGAAGTTAAGCACGTAGTTTCTAATACAGTGTTATATGGGAAGTTCTCATGAAGTTAAGCACATAGTTTCACACACAGTGTTGTATCGTTAGTTTTGAAGATGTTAAGCACGTAGTTTTATATACTGTGTTGTATCGTTAGTTTTCATGAAGTTAAGTATGTAGTTTCTCATATAGTGTTATATAGTTAGATTTCATGAAGTTAAGCACATAGATTCACACAGAGTGTGGTATCGTTAGATTTGAAGAAGTTAAGCACGTAGTTTCTAATACAGTGTTATATGGGAAGTTCTCATGAAGTTAAGCACATAGTTTCACACACAGTGTTGTATCGTTAGTTTTGAAGATGTTAAGCACGTAGTTTTATATACTGTGTTGTATCGTTAGTTTTCATGAAGTAAATTATGTAGTTTCTCATATAGTGTTATATAGTTAGATTTCATGAAGTTAAGCACATAGATTCACACAGAGTGTGGTATCGTTAGATTTGAAGAAGTTAAGCACGTAGTGTCTAATGCAGTGTTATATGGTAAGTTTTCATGAAGTTAAGCACATAGTATCACACACAGTGTTGGATCGTTAGTTTTGAAGAAGATAAGCACGTAGTTTCTAATACAGTGTTATATGGGATGTTCTCATGAAGTTAAGCACATTGTTTCACATAAAGTGTTGTATCGTTAGTTTTGACGAAGTTAAGCGTGTAGTTTCACACACAGTGTTGTATTGTAAGTTTCCATGATGTTAAGCACGGATATTCTCACACAATGTTGTATCGTTAGTTTTGAAGAAGTTAAGCACGTAGTTTCTAATACAGTGTTATATGGGAAGTTCTCATGAAGTTAAGCACATAGTTTCACACACAGTGTTGTATCGTTAGTTTTGAAGATGTTAAGCACGTAGTTTTATATACTGTGTTGTATCGTTAGTTTTCATGAAGTTAATTATGTAGTTTCTCATATAGTGTTATATAGTTAGATTTCATGAAGTTAAGCACATAGATTCACACAGAGTGTGGTATCGTTAGTTTTGAAGAAGTTATGCACGTAGTTTCTAATACAGTGTTATATGGGAAGTTCTCATGAAGTTAAGCACATAGTTTCACACACAGTGTTGTATCGTTAGTTTTGAAGATGTTAAGCACGTAGTTTTATATACTGTGTTGTATCGTTAGTTTTCATGAAGTTAATTATGTAGTTTCTCATATAGTGTTATATAGTTAGATTTCATGAAGTTAAGCACATAGATTCACACACAGTGTGGTATCGTTAGATTTGAAGAAGTTAAGCACGTAGTTTCTAATACAGTGTTATATGGGAAGTTCTCATGAAGTTAAGCACATAGTTTCACACACAGTGTTGTATCGTTAGTTTTGAAGATGTTAAGCACGTAGTTTTATATACTGTGTTGTATCCTTAGTTTTCATGAAGTTAATTATGTAGTTTCTCATATAGTGTTATATAGTTAGATTTCATGAAGTTAAGCACATAGTATTCACACACAGTGTGGTATCGTTAGATTTGAAGAAGTTAAGCACGTAGTTTCTAATACAGTGTTATATGGGAAGTTCTCATGAAGTTAAGCACATAGTATTCACACACAGTGTTGTATCGTTAGTTTTGAAGATGTTAAGCACGTAGTTTTATATACTGTGTTGTATCGTTAGTTTTGATGAAGTAAATTATGTAGTTTCTCATATAGTGTTATATAGTTAGATTTCATGAAGTTAAGCACATATATTCACACACAGTGTGGTATCCTTAGATTTGAAGAAGTTAAGCACGTAGTTTCTAATGCAGTGTTATATGGTAAGTTTTCATGAAGTTAAGCACATAGTATCACACACAGTGTTGTATCGTTAGTTTTGACGAAGTTAAGCATGTAGTTTCACACACAGTGTTGTATTGTAAGTTTCCATGAAGTTAAGCACGTATATTCTCACACAATGTTGTATCGTTAGTTTTGAAGAAGTTAAGCACGTAGTTTCTAATACAGTGTTATATGGGAAGTTCTCATGAAGTTAAGCACATAGTTTCACACACAGTGTTGTATCGTTAGTTTTGAAGATGTTAAGCACGTAGTTTTATATACTGTGTTGTATCGTTAGTTTTCATGAAGTTAATTATGTAGTTTCTCATATAGTGTTATATAGTTAGATTTCATGAAGTTAAGCACATAGATTCACACAGAGTGTGGTATCGTTAGATTTGAAGAAGTTAAGCACGTAGTGTCTAATGCAGTGTTATATGGTAAGTTTTCATGAAGTTAAGCACATAGTATCACACACAGTGTTGGATCGTTAGTTTTGAAGAAGATAAGCACGTAGTTTCTAATACAGTGTTATATGGGATGTTCTCATGAAGTTAAGCACATTGTTTCACATAAAGTGTTGTATCGTTAGTTTTGACGAAGTTAAGCATGTAGTTTCACACACAGTGTTGTATTGTAAGTTTCCATGATGTTAAGCACGTATATTCTCACACAATGTTGTATCGTTAGTTTTGAAGAAGTTAAGCACGTAGTTTCTAATACAGTGTTATATGGGAAGTTCTCATGAAGTTAAGCACATAGTTTCACACACAGTGTTGTATCGTTAGTTTTGAAGATGTTAAGCACGTAGTTTTATATACTGTGTTGTATCGTTAGTTTTCATGAAGTTAATTATGTAGTTTCTCATATAGTGTTATATAGTTAGATTTCATGAAGTTAAGCACATAGTATTCACACACAGTGTTGTATCGTTAGTTTTGAAGATGTTAAGCACGTAGTTTTATATACTGTGTTGTATCGTTAGTTTTCATGGAGTTAATTATGTAGTTTCTCATATAGTGTTATATAGTTAGATTTCATGAAGTTAAGCACATAGTATTCACACACAGTGTGGTATCGTTAGATTTGAAGAAGTTAAGCACGTAGTTTCTAATACAGTGTTATATGGGAAGTTCTCATGAAGTTAAGCACATAGTATTCACACACAGTGTTGTATCGTTAGTTTTGAAGATGTTAAGCACGTAGTTTTATATACTGTGTTGTATCGTTAGTTTTCATGAAGTTAATTATGTAGTTTCTCATATAGTGTTATATAGTTAGATTTCATGAAGTTAAGCACATAGATTCACACACAGTGTTGTATCGTTAGTTTTGAAGATGTTAAGCACGTAGTCTTATATACTGTGTTGTATCGTTAGTTTTGATGAAGTAAATTATGTAGTTTCTCATATAGTGTTATATAGTTAGATTTCATGAAGTTAAGCACATAGTATTCACACACAGTGTGGTATCGTTAGATTTGAAGAAGTTAAGCACGTAGTTTCTAATACAGTGTTATATGGTAAGTTTTCATGAAGTTAAGCACATAGTATCACACACAGTGTTGTATCGTTAGTTTTGAAGATGTTAAGCACGTAGTTTTATATACTGTGTTGTATCGTTAGTTTTCCTGAAGTAAATTATGTAGTTTCTCATATAGTGTTATATAGTTAGATTTCATGAAGTTAAGCACATAGATTCACACAGAGTGTGGTATCGTTAGATTTGAAGAAGTTAAGCACGTAGTTTCTAATACAGTGTTATAAGGGAAGTTCTCATGAAGTTAAGCACATAGTTTCACACACAGTGTTGTATCGTTAGTTTTGAAGATGTTAAGCACGTAGTTTTATATACTGTGTTGTATCGTTAGTTTTCATGAAGTTAACTATGTAGTTTCTCATATAGTGTTATATAGTTAGATTTCATGAAGTTAAGCACATAGTTTCACGCACAGAGTGGTTTCGTTAGATTTCAAGAAGTTAAGCACGTAGTTTCTAATACAATATTATATGGTGAGTTCTCATGAAGTTAAGCACATAGTTTCACACACAGTGTTGTATCGTTAGTTTTGAAGATGTTAAGCACGTAGTTTTATATACTGTGTTGTATCGTTAGTTTTCATGGAGTTAATTATGTAGTTTCTCATATAGTGTTATATAGTTAGATTTCATGAAGTTAAGCACATAGATTCACACACAGTGTGGTACTGTTAGATTTGAAGAAGATAAGCACGTAGTTTCTAATGCAGTGTTATATGGTAAGTTTTCATGAAGTTAAGCACATAGTATCACACACAGTGTTGGATCGTTAGTTTTGAAGAAGATAAGCACGTAGTTTCTAATACAGTGTTATCTGGTATGTTCTCATGAAGTTAAGCACGTATATTCTCACACAATGTTGTATCGTTAGTTTTGAAGAAGTTATGCACGTAGTTTCTAATACAGTGTTTATGGGAAGTTCTCATGAAGTTAAGCACATAGTATGACACACAGTGTTGTATCGTTAGTTTTGAAGATGTTAAGCACGTAGTTTTATATACTGTGTTGTACCGTTAGTTTTCCTGAAGTAAATTATGTAGTTTCTTGTCCCGCGCTACCGTCTCGCCAGCAAGAACGATGCAGAACACTCGGATCTTTCTGCAGTAAAGCTTTAATGCATCTTGAGAGATAGATGATCAGCTTCTTAGAGGGAGACCCCAAGCTAAGAAACCCAGCCCCTTATATAAGCCTAGGAGCTCCGAGTGAGACGTGTAGAGCCGGGATTGGTGGTTTGCACATCACCCCAGATGACGCCACGGGAGAGGCACAGCTTAAACGGTTAACTCCAACTGACAGCAGATGTCAGCGCCATCTTCTAACGGTTAACTCCAACTGACAGCAGATGTCAGCGCCATCTTCTAACGGCAATAGCGATAGCGAGGGCGGCTCCTCACATCTCCCCCTATTCATTTATTTTTGAAGCAATAGGACACCCACAACTTTGGAGTGGAGATAGAGGTCAAATCCCCATGTGCAAATTCGGAACATGTACAAAGCTCCTCTCCAGGGTCTTATCCCCAGAGAGAGCCCTGACCAGTCCGATGTCGTTTTTCTGGGGGAAGGAGATCATGACATAGAACCTTCATGCAAGATGACTTATCTCCCAGGAGAAAGTCGTTATACCGCAGACCTCTCCTGTGCAGTGCTTAGCCTTGCAACTCCTTGGGCTGCTGAAGCCTACCCACTCTATCCCGTGCAATGAGACTAGCCTCGTGGGGTGCAAGAGCTGGGAGGCCAGCGACCTATTGCTTTAACATGGTTAACCAAATGTCAGGGGAGGCTCCGTGTTCTAAGGCAGCAAGTGCTTGTGCCACCACCACTTTGTCTCTTTTGTTTGGGCTCTGAGCTTACACACCATCCAAAGCATCAACACTATTCCACAGCAGAGAACTAGGCTAAATGATCCTACCCCCACCCATTCCTTAAAATAAGAAAATGCAGATGAAATCCAGGAGGAGAGGCCTTCCATCAGAGAAAGATCCAGATGCGTCGAATTCACTTGCAGGATCGCCATTCTCAACTCACGGAGTGTCTGCTCAAACTCAAAAGTCCAATTCTGTAATAAATGTTGAGACAGAGCTTGTGACAGGTTAGCTGCTCTTGTAAAATTCTCATATTGTACTGAAGTGACACAAAGGCCAGGCAACTTTTGTTCACATCCCAATTGGGCCATCTGCCACAATATATCCAATTGTTCCTGAACCAAATTAATCTGTTGGTTTACCAACATCAGGCCTCCTTGTATCTGAGAATTGGCAGTGGCCTGTTTATCTAGGACCATGGTCACAGTGGCCTATAGTTCATTAATGGTTTGAGTTGTCTGCACAGTGGCAGAAAGTGCAAGGGCCGAGGCGGTAACCGAAGCAGTAACCGCGGCGGTGGCTATCAGGCCCACAATAATAGCAGAGATCCCAAAAATCTCGCTTTTCCCTAAACAAACTCAAATTACTTGGCGTCTCAACAGGAACTGGAACAAATCGAGGCATGCGCATTACCAAAGCAAAAGGGTGCTTAATAGCATCCCAGCATAATGCATAAAAACAATTCTAAGCAGAGCAATTTATTTCTTTCTGATTCTTACCTAAGGTATCATTACTCACAACCCAAATAAAGGGCAGCTGAATAATTAGTTCTCTTAAAAGGGGTATACTTAACATTGGAGGAGGACCAATCAGATGATCCATAGCTCTGTCCCTCACTCAGACTGTTGCCTAATGCCCCTTTCCAATCAAAAGTAATCTGTCCCTTCTCACTATCATAGGAGAAAGATCAGTACAGCTTCCATTAATTCAAAAGGATTAGCATTAGATCTTTCTGGATCCATATGAATAAAATTATCCTTTAATGAAGAAATCACAGTAAAGCACAAGCTTCCTACTAATGACAAGGTTCTCTCATCCTGAAAACTCTGTATCTGAGGATCTAAAGGCAAAAAGGCAAGCCCCAACTCTCTATTAGTTGTGAAAAATCTAGGGAACACCTGGGCATTCTGCATCACTGGCATACTAGGAACCATCATCCCGAGTAGGAGAGTCTTCATCACCCACTTGGCCTCCATCCTTCTTATTCTGGAGTTGTGAAGGAGCTCTTCGAGTGAGTCTTTCAGGGATCCACAGGGGGTTTTCTTCCTCCTGTGGAAAAACACACACAGCTCCCCTGGATCTTATAAGAATAGGATCCGGGCCTTTCCAGAGATCAGTCAAGACATCTTTCCATTTTACCATTTCTTTTGGCCTATCAGGCTCTAAACTGTGGCGATCGGCCGCAGTGTGGCCTTGGGCATCAGAGTTCAAGAAATTAAGGGTAAAAAGTGCCATGGATACAGCAACTCTTGGTACCGAGGGTAGAACATCCTCAATACTCCCCTTTTGTTTAATCAGATATGATTTGAGTGTACGATGGGCACGTTCCACAATGCCCTGTCCTTGAGGGTTATAAGGTAGGCCAGTTAGATGGGTAACATCCATTTGCCGACAAAACTGTCGGAATTTTTGAGAGGTATATGCTGGTCCATTGTCTGTTTTTAAAATTCTGGGTTTTCCCCAAGCACTCCAGGCCTCAAGGCAATGTTGAATCACATATGAGGCCTTTTCCCCTGTTAGGGGTGTGGCAAACATTACGCCAGAACAGGTGTCAACAGAAACATGAACATATTGAAGCCTTCCAAAAGAGGGAATATGAGTAACATCCATCTGCCACATCTGCAATGGTCTAATGCCACGTGGGTTTATTCCCATGTGGGGAGTAGGTAAGAATTCGCAGCAATTCTGGCATTGAGTAACAATTTCCCTAGCCTCTTTCCTGGATAGAGCAAAACGACGGCGCAAGGTCTCAGCCGTCACATGAAAGCGCTTATGGAATTCTTTTGCTGCTTGTGCATGGGTAGACAAGGCAGCGGCCACCAGCTTTGTAGCCTTGTCCGCTAAGTCATTCCCTAAGGACATGGGACCTGGGAGTCCAGAATGTGCTCGGACATGGGTAATGAAAACAGGAAATCTCCTATTTAACAAGGCAGCTTGTATCTTTTGAAAGATGTTAGCAACTCTGCTGGAGGATCTTATTATTCCAGCTATCTCAAGGAGATTAACTGCATTAACCACATAAGAGGAATCTGATACAATATTGAGGGGTCCTGGAAAAGCCTCAAGAACCTCCAGTACTATCAGACATTCTACAACTTGAGGTGAAGTTTCATTATATTGTTTAGATATAACCCTATCCTTGACCACATAAGCTCCCATACCAGTTTTTGATCCATCAGTGTACACCACAGTCCCATCTGGGAGTGGGTCTTTAGCTGTCACTTGTGGAAACACTATAGCCTGGTTTAGGGCAAACTGTAAAATTGGATGCTTTGGAAAATGATTATCAATTTGTCCTGAAAAGGAAGTAACTAAAACTGCCCAATCACTAGATGTGGCTGCCAAGGTCTGAACTTGTGCAGCAGTATAAGGCACAATCAAGGAATCAGGATCCCTGCCAAAATGTGTAACAGCTGCTTTTATTCCGCGAAGCGCGAGCTGTGCAACAGCATCAGGGTACCAGTCAATAATCTTAGCAGGGGAAGCATTTGGATGAATCCAAAGTAATGGTCCATGTTGCCACAGGACTGCAGTTGGCAATTGAGCTGTCTTAAAAACACACAGATTAAAAGGTAGTGACTCCTCAATACGTTGTAATTGTGCTTCCTGTAAGGCCTCTTCCACCATCTGT
This sequence comes from Mesocricetus auratus, assembly GCF_017639785.1. Taxonomy (NCBI): domain Eukaryota; kingdom Metazoa; phylum Chordata; class Mammalia; order Rodentia; family Cricetidae; genus Mesocricetus; species Mesocricetus auratus. The sequence continues at coordinate 26,786 of NW_024434029.1, read as the reverse complement.
AAGGCTCGGTGGGCGGCAGGGGTAAATTTTCTGGGTGAGGAGATATGAGGCTCACCCTCCAGGAGATCGAAGAGGGGTTTTAGATCAGCAGATGGAATTTTTAAAAAGGGCCTCAACCAATTTATATCTCCCAGAAGTTTCTGAAAATCATTTAATGTTTGTAAGTGGTCTTTGCGAATTTCTATTTTCTGAGGAACTATATTTTTGGGAGTAATCATTGAGCCCAAAAAGAGGCCTGTATCTGCAATTTGAACCTTTTCTGAGGCAATCTCTAATCCCCACTGTTTTAATTCAGCCACCAGCATGGGGAAAGCCTTTTGTAAAACATCTAACTCTTTGTGACAAATAAGAATATCGTCCATATAATGGATAACGATTAAAGATGTAAATTGCTTCCTAATTGGCTCCAAAGCCTCCTGCACATACAGCTGACATATTGTTGGGCTATTGGCCATGCCTTGCGGCAGTACCTTCCACTGAAATCTCTTGTCTGGTTCCATATGATTAAGAGAAGGGATAGTGAAGGCAAACCTTGGTCTATCCCGTGGGTAAAGTGGAATAGAGAAGAAACAATCCTTAATATCTATAATAATAAGCTTCCAATCTTGAGGAAGTGCAGAAAGCAAAGGAAGGCCTCTTTGAACAGGGCCAAAAAGATGCATCTGATTGTTAATGGCCCGCAGGTCGTGGAGTAATCTCCACTTCCCAGATTTCTTCTTAATAACAAAAATTGGTGTATTCCATGGGGAGGTAGAAGGCTCTAGATGCCCCAGCCGTTCCTGTTCTTGCACTAATCTTGTGACAGCCTCTAATTTTTCAGAGGATAGAGGCCATTGAGAGACCCATAACGGCTCCTCTGTTTTCCATGGTATGGGTCGTGAAGCCTCAACGGCCCCTAAATAAAACCCAGTCCTTTTCTACCCCGATTTCCGTGTTGCGTAATGGGTTTTATTCTGCCTTGTTCTTGCCTACCCAAGCCTCTACCCTTTGTATACCCCATCTTTGCCATAATGGCTGATGCCTGGGGGAGTATTCATTAGTTAGGGTCATGCCCATGGCTTGTAACACATCCCGTCCCCATAAATTTACAGGGAGTGGCAACACATAGGGGGTAAAACATCCCTGTTTGCCCTCAGCATTCCGCCAGGTTAAGGCTGAGGCACTGATGGCAGGAGAGGACTGGTATCCAAGACCTTGTAGAGAATGAGATGAAACAACAGTGGGCCAAGACTTCGGCCACCAATGGAGTGAAATAATGCTTTTGTCTGCTCCCGTATCCATTATCCCTTCAAATTCTTTTCCATTAATTAACAATTTTATTGTAGGTCTCTCATTTAGGGGTATAGCCAGATAGGCTGAATCACTTCCAGAAGATCCCATAGCCCTTTTTTGTAAAGTGTAGGTTTCTCCATCCCCGAGGGAGGGCAGCAACACCAGTTGTGCAATTCTATCTCCCTGCTTTATAGAAAATACACCCCGAGGGCTAGAACAGAGAACTTGAATCTCCTCTTTATGATACGGGTCAACAATTCCAGGATATATAATGAGTCCCTGTAAAGTTAAGGAGCCACGGCCCAGAATAAGCCCAATGGTGGCAGGGGGCAAAGGTCCAGGGAATGGACTGGGACCGGTTGAACATTCATTTGGGGCATGAGTAAGAAGTCGGAGGCGGCACGCAAGTCCATTCCGGGGGTTCCTCGGAAACCTCTACTTCCTCTTGATTGCTTTTCTGAAATTGGTTCCCATATTTCTGAGGGCCCTGGGACCATGGGCCCCGTGACCCGTTTTTTGATTGGGGTACCTTGGGTTCTTCAATAGGGGCAGAAGCCTCCCTTTTACATCCCGGACTGACCTGCATTCGCTAGCCCTATGATAACCTTTACCACAACGATGGCAAAGCTTCGATTCTCTTGTTCTTTCAGGGGCTTGACAATCTTTCTTAAGGTGCCCCATTCTCCCACAATTAAAACAAGCTTTTCGACTAGATAAATCTCTATACCTGTGCGTTTGTAAAATGGCGGCAGCTAGTCCTGCATTGGTTAGGGGTCCCCCAGCTCCCTGCACACTCTGAGCCAATCTTGTAAACCTTTGCTTTTGCGAGGGCGATAGCCGCTCGACATTCCTGGGTTGCTTGTTCATAGACAAGTTGCTCAATCAGGGGCATAGCTTGTTCTGAATCACCAAAGATGCGACTGGCGGCCTCTGTCATTCTGGCCACAAAGTCTGAAAATGGCTCTTGGGGTCCTTGGACAATCTTTGTAAGGTGTCCACTGGACTCTCCCTTTTTGTGAGGGCCTTCCATGCTTTAATAGCGGCGGCCGACACCTGACCATAGACACCCCAGATGTAGTTGGTTTGATTAAGGGCATGTTGACCCTGACCTGTCAGCATTTCAAATGTCCACTGCCTCTGATTCTCATCTTCAGCCGTGGCATTAACTCTAGCTTGTGCCTGGGCTGCATCATACCAGAGAGCCTTCCATTCCATGTATTGTCCCATGTTGGGAAGCACTGCTTTCACTGTCGTCTGCCAGTCAGTGGGAGTCATGGCAAAATTAGCAAGCCTTTCCACCTGTAATGTGGTAAAGTTAGCATTGACCCCATAATTACGAACGGATTCGGCCAATTCTTTGATTTGATTGTAATCTACAGGGGTATGTACTCTTCCGCCTTCCGCATTCTCGAATACTGGAAAAGCTACTTGTATTTTTCTCCGTTCCTCTAAAGGTAAAAAGGAGTCAGTACCAGTATTCAGCCGAAGCTCATACTGCGGAGGCGCTGAGGGGCGTGAGCCCGCCGGATTTATAGGTGGTGGCCTCACATTCATTTTTGTTTTCAGTGGCCGGTGTCTATCAGGGTGATATCTTTCTTCCTCATACCGTGCCACCTCCTCCTCTAGACCACCTTCTTCGCTAGAATACAGAGTGTCAGAATCAGAATTATCTAGCTCCAAGGCTTCTAGCTCTACTGTAGGGTATAGACTAGATTCTGGCTTTTTCTTTTTCTTAGATTTGTTAGGGGGTGAATGATCACTCCCTTCTTTCTCTCCCCTTTCTTAACTTCTTGGGGAGGGCCTTTTTTCTTAGACATGTCTTTCCTTTTGCGAGCTCCCATTCTCTCACTCCGTTCAGTTTCTGACATGCTATCCTGAACTTCCTCTAAGGTTCCCTGACTTTCTATTATAGCAGGGTGACAGGCCTCATCCTCCAAGCAGTTTTTAACTAGCTTCCAAATGGCTTTGGTACCTAAGTGGAGATCTCCTTCTGCATGCTTCCTGTCTAGTTCTTTACCTAGCTTGTTCCATGAGGCCACAGTGAGGGACCCGGAACAAGCATACCATGGTGCCACTCTATCTACCTCCTTCACAAAATTTTGAAGTGTTCGTGGTGCAATTTTAAGATCTCTTTGTTTTAGCACAGTCTGTAGGGCAGTAACCACTGACTGTGACAACCCCATCGCGCTAGCGGCTTATCTAAAAACGGCGCTCAACTCCGTTACCAGACTGACAGCACCAGACTGACAGCACCAGACTGACAGCACCAGACTGACAGCACCAGACTGACAGCACCGTTCTGTCAGCACCAGCCACGATGAAGGAGAAGGACAAACAGGACTAGCACCAAAGCCTCCACTGACCCGTCCCACGGTGATGACAAACTAAGGCCAAAGTCGAGAAAGGGGGTATTCAGGATAAAGCATACCTCTCTGAACTTACGTCCCTGCAGTTCTGAATCCGCCCGTCTTCCGAGGGGTCTCCCGCGGCGCCGGCGATGTTGAAGAGTTCCCGGGTTTCGGCACCAGATGTCCCGCGCTACCGTCTCGCCAGCAAGAACGACGCAGAACACTCGGATCCTTCTGCAGTAAAGCTTTAATGCATCTTGAGAGATAGATGATCAGCTTCTTAGAGGGAGACCCCAAGCTAAGAAACCCAGCCCCTTATATAAGCCTAGGAGCTCCGAGTGAGACGTGTAGAGCCGGGATTGGTGGTTTGCACATCACCCCAGATGACGCCACGGGAGAGGCACAGCTTAAACGGTTAACTCCAACTGACAGCAGATGTCAGCGCCATCTTCTAACGGTTAACTCCAACTGACAGCAGATGTCAGCGCCATCTTCTAACGGCAATAGCGATAGCGAGGGCGGCTCCTCACAGTTTCTCATATAGTGTTATATAGTTAGATTTCATGAAGTTAAGCACATAGTATTCACACACAGTGTGGTATCGTTAGATTTGAAGAAGTTAAGCACGTAGTTTCTAATACAATATTATATGGTGAGTTCTCATGAAGTTAAGCACATAGTTTCACACACAGTGTTGTATCGTTAGTTTTGAAGATGTTAAGCACGTAGTTTTATATACTGTGTTGTATCGTTAGTTTTCATGGAGTTAATTATGTAGTTTCTCATATAGTGTTATATAGTTAGATTTCATGAAGTTAAGCACATAGATTCACACACAGTGTGGTACTGTTAGATTTGAAGAAGTTAAGCACGTAGTTTCTAATACAGTGTTATATGGGAAGTTCTCATGAAGTTAAGCACATAGTTTCACACACAGTGTTGTATCGTTAGTTTTGAAGATGTTAAGCACGTAGTTTTATATACTGTGTTGTATCGTTAGTTTTGATGAAGTAAATTATGTAGTTTCTCATATAGTGTTATGTAGTTAGATTTCATGAAGTTAAGCACATAGTATTCACACACAGTGTGGTATCGTTAGATTTGAAGAAGTTAAGCACGTAGTTTTATATACAGTGTTGTATCGTTAGTTTTCATGAAGTTAAGCATGTAGTTTCTAATACAGTGTTATATAGTTAGTTTTCATGAAGTTAAGCACATAGTTTCACACACAGTGTTGTATCGTTAGATTTGAAGAAGGTAAGCACGTAGTTTCTAATACAGTGTTATATGGGAAGTTCTCATGAAGTTAAGCACATAGTTTCACACACAGTGTTGTATCGTTAGATTTGAAGAAGTTAAGCACATATTTTCTAATACAATGTTATATGGGATGTTCTCATGAAGTTAAGCACATAGTTTCACACACAGTGTTGTATCGTTAGTTTTGACGATGTTAAGCATGTAATTTCTACACACAGTGTTGTAGTGTAAGTTTCCATGAAGATAAGCACAGTAAATCTCACACAATGTTGTATCGTTAGTTTTGAAGAAGTTAAGCACGTAGTTTCTAATACAATGTTATATGGTAAGTTCTCATGAAGATAAGCACATAGTTTCACACACAGTGTTGTATCGTTAGTTTTGAAGATGTTAAGCACGTAGTTTTATATACTGTGTTGTATCGTTAGTTTTAATGGAGTTAATTATGTAGTTTCTCATATAGTGATATATAGTTAGATTTCATGATGTTAAGCACATAGTATCACACACTGTGTTGTATCGTTAGTTTTGAAGAAGTTAAGCACATAGTTTCTAATACAATGTTATATAGGAAGTTCTCATGAAGTTAAGCACATAATTTCACACACAGTGTTGTATTGTTAGATTTGACGAAGTTAAGCACATAGTTTCTAATACAATGTTATATGGGATGTTCTCATGAAGTTAAGCACACAGTTTCACACACAGTGTTGTATCGTTAGTTTTGAAGATGTTAAGCAGGTAATTTTATATACTGTGTTGTATCGTTAGTTTTCATGAAGTTAAGTATGTAGTTTCTCATATAGTGTTATATAGTTAGATTTCATGAAGTTAAGCACATAGTTTCAAGCACAGTGTGGTATCGTTAGATTTGAAGAAGGTAAGCACGTAGATTCTAATACAATGTTATATGGTAAGTTCTCATGAAGTTAAGCACATAGTTTCACACACAGTGTTGTATTGTTAGTTTTGAAGATGTTAAGCACGTAGTTTTATATACTGTGTTGTATCGTTAGTTTTCATGAAGTTAAGTATGTAGTTTCTCATATAGTGTTATATAGTTTGATTTCATGAAGTTAAGCACATAGTTTCACACACAGTGTTGTATCGTTAGATTTGTACATGAAGTTAAGCACGTAGTTTCTAATACAATGTTATATGGGAAGTTCTCATGAAGTTAAGCACATAGTTTCACACACAGTGTTGTATCGTTAGTTTTGAAGAAGTTAAGCACGTAGTTTCTAATACAATGTTATATGGGAAGTTCTCATGAAGTTAAGCACATAGTTTCACACACAGTGTTGTATCGTTAGTTTTGAAGATGTTAAGCACGTAGTTTTATATACTGTGTTGTATCGTTAGTTTTCATGAAGTTACATTATATAGTTTCTCATATAGTGTTATGTAGTTAGATTTCATGAAGTTAAGCACATAGTTTAACACATAGTGTGGTATCGTTAGATTTGAAGAAGTTAAGCACGTAGTTTCTAATGCAGTGTTCTATGGTAAGTTTTCATGAAGTTAAGCACATAGTATCACACAAAGTGGTGGATCTTTAGTTTTGAAGAAGATAATCACGTAGTTTCTAATACAGTGTTATATGGGATGTTCTCATGAAGCTAAGCACATTGTTTCACACACAGTGTTGTATCGTTAGTTTTGACGAAGTTAAGCACGTAGTTTCACACACAGTGTTGTATTGTAAGATTCCATGAAGTTAAGCACGTATATTCTCACACAATGTTGTATCGTTAGTTTTGAAGAAGTTAAGCACGTAGTTTCTAATACAGTGTTATATGGGAAGTTCTCATGAAGTTAAGCACATAGTTTCAGACACAGTGTTGTATCATTAGTTTTGAAGATGTTAAGCACGTAGTTTTATATACTGTGTTGTATCGTTAGTTTTCATAAAGGTAATTATGTAGTTTCTCATATAGTGTTATATAGTTAGATTTCATGTAGTTAAGCACATAGTTTCACACACAGTGTGGTATCGTTAGTTTTGAAAAAGTTAAGCACGTAGTTTTATATACTGTGTTGTATCGTTAGTTTTCATGAAATTAAGTATGTAGTTTCTTCTATAGTGTTATGTAGTTAGATTTCATGAAATTAAGCACATTGTTTCACACACAGTGTGGTATCGTTAGTTTTGAAAAAGTTAAGCACGTAGTTTTATATACTGTGTTGTATCGTTAGTTTTCATGGAGTTAATATTGTAGTTTCTCATATAGTGTTATATAGTTAGATTTCATGAAGTTAAGCACATAGCATCCCACACAGTGTTGTATCGTTAGTTTTGAAGAAGTTAAGCACATAGTTTCTAATACAATTTTATATGGGAAGTTCTCATGAAGTTAAGCACATAGTTTCACACACAGTGTGGTATCCTTACATTTGAAGAAGTTAAGCACGTAGTTCCTAATGCAGTGTTTTATGGTAAGTTTTCATGAAGTTAAGCACATAGTATCACACACAGTGTTGTACCGTTAATTTTGAGATGTTAAGCACGTAGTTTTATGTACTGTGTTGTATCGTTAGTTTTCATGAAACTAAGTATGTAGTTTCTCATATAGTGTTATGTAGTTAGATTTCATGAAGTTAAGCACATAGTATCACACACAGTGTTGTATTGTTAGTTTTGAAGATGTTAAGGATGTAGTTTTATATACTGTGTTGCATCGTTAGTTTTCATGAAGTAAATTATGTAGTTTCTCATATAGGGTTATATAGTTGGATTTCATGAAGTTAAGCACATATTGTCACACACAGTGTGGTATCCTTAGATTTGAAGAAGTTAAGCACGTAGTTCCTAATGCAGTGTTATATGGTAAGTTTTCATGAAGTTAAGCACATAGTATCACACACAGTGTTGTACCGTTAGTTTTGAGATGTTAAGCACGTAGTTTTATGTACTGTGTTGTATCGTTAGTTTTCATGAAACTAAGTATGTAGTTTCTCATATAGTGTTATGTAGTTAGATTTCATGAAGTTAAGCACATAGTATCACACACAGTGTGGTATCGTTAGATTTGAAGAAGTTAAGCACGTAGTTTCTAATGCAGTGTTATATGGTAAGTTTTCATGAAGTTAAGCACATAGTATCACACACAGTGTTGGATAGTTAGTTTTGAAGAAGATAAGCACGTAGTTTCTAATACAGTCTTATATGGGATGTTCTCATGAAGTTAAGCACATTGTTTCACACACAGTGTTGTATCGTTAGTTTTGACGAATTTAAGCACATTGTATGACACACAGTTTTGTATAGTTAGTTTTGAAGAAGTTAAGCACGTAGTTTCTAATACAGTGTTATATGGGATGTTCTCATGAATTTAAGCACATAGTTTCATACACAGTGTTGTATCGTTAGTTTTGACGATGTTAAGCATGTAGTTTCTCGTACACATGTTGTAGTGTAAGTTTCCATGAAGATAAGCAAGCATATTCTCACACAATGTTGTATCGTTAGTTTTGAAGAAGTTAACCACGAAGTTCTATATACTGTGTTGTATCGTTAGTTTACATGAAGTTAAGTTTGTTAATTTTCATGAAATTATGCATGTAGTTTCTCATATAGTGTTATATATCGTGTTATGTTGATAGATTTCATGAAGTTAAGCACATAGTTTCACGCACAGTGGGGTATCTTTAGATTTGAAGAAGTTAAGCACGTAGTTTCTAAAGCAGTGTTATATGATAAATTTTCATGAAGTTAAGTACATAGTATCACACACAGTGTTGCATCGTTTGTTTTGAAGAAGATAAGCACGTAGTTTCTAATACAGTGTTATATGGGAAGTTCTCATGAAGTTAAGCACATAGTTTCACACACAGTGTTGTATCGTTAGTTTTGAGATGTTAAGCACGTAGTTTTATATACTGTGTAGTATCATTAGTTTTCATGGAGTTAATTATGTAGTTTCTCATATAGTGTTACATAGGTAGACCTCATGAAGTTAAGCACATAGTTTCACAAACAGTGTGGTATCTTTAGATTTGAAGAAGATAAACACATATTTTCTAATGCAGTGTTATTTGAATTAAATTATGTAGTTTCTCATATAGTGTTATATAGTTTTTTTTTGGTTTTCGAGACAGGGTATCCCTGTGGCTTTGGAGGCTGTCCTGGAACTCGCTTGGTAGACCAGGCTGGTCTCGAACTCACAGTGATCTGCCTGCCCCTGCCTCCCAAATGCTGGGATTAATGTCGTGCGCCACCAACGCCCGCCTAGTGTTATATAATTAGATATCATGAAGTTAAGCAAATAGATTCACACAGAGTGTGGTATCGTGAGATTTGAAGAAGTTAAGTACGTAGGTTCTAATGCAGTGTTATATGGTAAGTTTTCATAAAGTTAAGCACATAGTATCACACACAGTGTTGAATCGTTAGTTTTGAAGAAGATAAGCAAGTAGTTTCTAATACAGTGTTATCTGGTATGTTCTCATGAAGTTAAGCAGATTGTTTCACACACAGTGTTGTATCGTTAGTTTTGACGAAGTAAAGCATGTAGTTTCACACACAGTGTTGTATTGTAAGTTTCCATGAAGTTAAGCACGTATATTCTCAACAATGTTGTATCGTTAGTTTTGAAGAAGTTAAGCACGTAGTTTCTAATACAGTGATATATGGGAAGTTCTCATGAAGTTAAGGACATAATTTCACACACAGTGTTGTATCGTTAGTTTTGAAGATGTTAAGCACGTAATTTTATATACTGTCTTGTATCGTTAGTTTTCATGAAGTTAAGTATGTAGTTTCTCATATAGTGTTATATAGTTAGATTTCATGAAGTTAAGCACATAGTTTCACGCACAGAGTGGTATCGTTAGATTTGAAGAAGTTAAGCACGTAGTTTCTAATACAATGTTATATGGTACGTTCTCATGAAGTTAAGCACATAGTTTCACACACAGTGTTGTATCGTTAGTTTTGATGATGTTAAGCAAGTAGTTTTATATACGGTGTTGTATCGTTAGTTTTCATGGAGTTAATTATGTTGTTTCTCATATAGTGTTACATAGTTAGATTTCATGAAGTTAAGCACATAGACTCACACAGAGTGTGGTATCGTTAGATTGGAAGAAGTTAAGCACGTGGTTTCTAATACAGTGTTATATGGGAAGTTCTCATGAAGTTAAGTACATAGTGTCACACACATTGTTGTATTGTTAGTTTTGACGAAGTTAAGCGTGTAGTTTCACACACAGTGTTGTATTGTAAGTTTCCATGAAGTTAAGCACGTATATTCTCACACAATGTTGTATCGTTAGTTTTGAAGAAGTTAAGTACATAGTTTCTAATACAGTGATATATGGGACGTTCTCATGAAGTTAAGCACATAGATTCACACACAGTGTTGTATCGATAGTTTTGAAGATGTTAAGCACGTAGTTTTATATACTGTGTTGTATCGTTAGTTTTCATGAAGTTAAGTATGTAGTTCCTCATATAGTGCTATATATTTAGATTTCATGAAGTTAAGCACATAGTTTCACGCACAGAGTGGTTTCGTTATATTTGAAGAAGTTAAGCACGTAGTTTCTAATACAGTGTTATATGGGAATTTCTCATTAAGTTAAGCACATAGTTTCACACACAGTGTTGTATCGTTAGTTTTGACGAACTTAAACGTGTAGATTCACACACAGTGTTGTATTGTTAGTTTTGACGAAGTTAAGCGTGTAGTTTCACACACAGTGTTGTATTGTGAGTTTCCATCAAGTTAAGCATATATATTCTCAAACAATGTTGTATCGTTAGATTTGAAGAAGTTAAGCACATAGATTCTAATAGAGTGTAATATGGAAAGTTCTCATGAAGTTAAGCACACAGTTTCACACACAGTGTTGTATAGTTAGTTTTGAAGATGTTAAGCACGTAGTTTTATATACTGTGTTGTATCGTTAGTTCTCATGAAGTTAAGTATGTAGTTTCTCATATAGAGTTATGTACTTAGATTTCATGAAGTTAAGCACATAGTTTCACACAGAGTGTAGTATAGTTAGATTTGAAGAAGTTAAGCACGTAGTTTCTAATTCAGTGTTATACGGGAAGTTCTCATGAAGTTAAGCACCTAGTTTCACACACAGTGTTGTATCGTTAGTTTTGAGATGTTAAGCACGTAGTTTCTAATACAGTGTTATATGGGAAGTTCTCATGAAGTTAAGCACATAGTTACACACTGTGTTGTATCGTTAGTTTTGAAGATGTTAAGCACGTAGTTTTATATACTGTGTTGTATCGTTAGTTTTCATGGAGTTAATTATGTAGTTTCTCATATAGTGTTATATAGTTAGATTTCATGAAGTTAAGCACATAGATTCACACAGAGTGTGGTATCGTTAGATTTGAAGAAGTTAAGCACGTAGTTCCTAATACATTGTTATATGGGAAGTTCTCATGAAGTTAAGCACATAGTTTCACACAGAGTGATGTATCGTTAGTTTTGAGATGTTAAGCACGTAATTTTATATACTGTGTTGTATCGTTAGTTTTCATGGAGTTAATTATGTAGTTTCTCATATAGTGTTACATAGTTAGATTTCATGAAGTTAAGCACATAGATTCACACACAGTGTCGTATCGTTAGATTTGAAGAAGTTAAGCACGTGTTATATGGTATGTTTTCATGAAGTTAAGCACATAGTATCACACACAGTGTTGGATCGTTAGTTTTGAAGAAGATAAGCACGTAGTTTCTAATACAGTGTTATCTGGGATGTTCTCATGAAGTTAAGCACATTGTTTCTCACACAGTTTTGTATCGTTAGTTTTGACGAAGTTAAGCGTGTAGTTTCAAACACAGTGTTGTATTGTAAGTATCCATGAAGTTAAGCACGTATATTCTCACACAATATTGTATCGTTAGTTTTGAAGAAGTTAAGCAAGTAGTTTCTAATACAGTGTTATATGGGAAGTTCTCATGAAGTTAAGCACATAGTTTCACACACAGTGGTGTATCGTTAGTTTTGAAGATGTTAAGCCCGTAATTTTATATACTGTGTTGTATCGTTAGCTTTCATGAAGTTAATTATGTAGTTTCTCATATAGTGTTATATAGTTAGATTTCATGAAGTTAAGCATATAGACTCACAGAGCGTGGTATAGTTAGATTTGAAGAAGTTAAGCACAAAGTTTCCAATGCAGTTTTATATGGTAAGTTTTCATGAAGTTAAGCACATAGTATCACACACAGTGTTGTATCGTTAGTTTTGAAGAAGTTAAGCACGTAGTTTCTAATAAAATGTTATATGGTAAGTTCTCATAAAGTTAAGCACATAGTTTCACGCACAGTGGGGTATCGTTAGATTTGAAGAAGATAAGCACGTAGTTTCCAATACAGTGTTATATGGGAAGTTCTCATGAAGTTAAGCACATAGATTCACACACAGTGTTGTATCACTAGTATTGAAGATGTTAAGCACGTAGTTTTATATACTGTGTTGTATCGTTAGTTTTGATGAAGTAAATTATGTAGTTTCTCATATAGTGTTATATAGTTAGATTTCATGAAGTTAAGCACATAGATTCACACAGAGTGTGGTATCGTTAGATTTGAAGAAGTTAAGCACGTAGTTCCTAATGCAGTGTTATATGGTAAGTTTTCATGAAGTTAAGCACATAGTATCACACACAGTGTTGGATCGTTAGTTTTGAAGAAGATAAGCACGTAGTTTCTAATACGGTGTTATCTGGTATGTTCTCATGAAGTTAAGCACATTGTTTCACACACAGTGTTGTATCGTTAGTTTTGACAAAGTTAAGCGTGTAGTTTCACACACAGTGTTGTATTGTAAGATTCCTTGAAGTTAAGCACGTATATTCTCACACAATGTCGTATCGTTAGTTTTGAAGAAGGTAAGCACGTAGTTTCTAATACAGTGTTATAAGGGATGTTCTCATGAAGTTAAGCACATAGATTCACACACAGTGTTGTATCGTTAGTTTTGAAGATGTTAAGCACGTAGTTTTATATACTGTGTTGTATCGTTAGTTTTCATGAAGTTAAGTATGTAGTTTCTCATATAGTGTTATATAGTTAGATTTCATGAAGTTAAGCACATAGTTTCACGCACAGAGTGGTATCGTTAGATTTGAAGAAGTTAAGCACGTAGTTTCTAATACAATGTTATATGGTAAGTTCTCATGAAGTTAAGCACATAGTTTCACACACAGTGTTGTATCGTTGGTTTTGGAGATGTTAAGCACGTAGTATTATATACTGTGTTGTATCGTTAGTTTTCATGAAGTTAAGTATGTAGTTTCTCATATAGTGTTATATAGTTAGATATCATGAAGTTAAGCACATAGTTTCACGCACAGAGTGGTTTCGTTAGATATCAAGAAGTTAAGCACGTAGTTTCTAATACAATATTATATGGTGAGTTCTCATGAAGTTAAGCACATAGTTTCACACACAGTGTTGGATCGTTAGTTTTGAAGATGTTAAGCACGTAGATTTATATACTGTGTTGTATCGTTAGTTTTCATGGAGTTAACTATGTAGTTTCTCATATAGTGTTACATAGTTAGATTTCATGAAGTTAAGCACATAGATTCACACACAGTGTGGTATTGTTAGATTTGAAGAAGATAAGCACGTAGTTTTCAAAACAGTGTTATATGGGAAGGTCCTATGAAGTTAAGCACATAGATTCACACACAGTGTTGTAATGTTAGTTTTGAAGATGTTAAGCATGTACTTTTATATACTGTGTTGTATCGTTAGTTTTGATGAAGTAAATTATGTAGTTTCTCATATAGTGTTATATAGTTAGATTTCATGAAGTTAAGCACATAGATTCACACAGAGTGTGGTATCGTTAGATTTGAAGAAGTTAAGCACGTAGTTTCTAATGCAGTGTTATATGGTAAGTTTTCATGAAGTTAAGCACATAGTATCACACACAGTGTTGGATCGTTAGTTTTGAAGAAGATAAGCACGTAGTTTCTAATACAGTGTTATCTGGTATGTTCTCATGAAGTTAAGCACATTGTTTCACACACAGTGTTGTATCGTTAGTTTTGACGAAGTTAAGCATGTAGTTTCACACACAGTGTTGTATTGTAAGTTTCCATGAAGTTAAGCACGTATATTCTCACACAATGTTGTATCGTTAGTTTTGAAGAAGTTAAGCACGTAGTTTCTAATACAGTGTTATATGGTAAGTTCTCATGAAGTTAAGCACATAGTTTCACACACAGTGTTGTATCGTTAGTTTTGAAGATGTTAAGCACGTAGTTTTATATACTGTGTTGTATCGTTAGTTTTCATGAAGTTAAGTATGTAGTTTCTCATATAGTGTTATATAGTTAGATTTCATGAAGTTAAGCACATAGTTTCACACACAGTGTGGTATCGTTAGATTTGAAGAAGTTAAGCACGTAGTTTCTAATACAATGTTATATGGTAAGTTCTCATGAAGTTAAGCACATAGTTTCACACACAGTGTTGTATCGTTAGTTTTGAAGATGTTAAGCACGTAGTTTTATATACTGTGTTGTATCGTTAGTTTTCATGAAGTAAATTATGTAGTTTCTCATATAGTGTTATATAGTTAGATTTCATGAAGTTCAGCACATAGATTCACACAGAGTGTGGTATCGTTAGATTTGAAGAAGTTAAGCACGTAGTTTCTAATGCAGTGTTATATGGAATGTTTTCATGAAGTTAAGCACATAGTATCACACACAGTGTTGGATCGTTAGTTTTGAAGAAGATAAACACGTAGTTTCTAATACAGTATTATCTGGTATGTTCTCATGAAGTTAAGCACATTGTTTCACACACAGTGTTGTATCGTTATTTTTGACGAAGTTAAGCGTGTAGTTTCACACACAGTGTTGTATTGTCTATGTTTCCATGAAGTTAAGCACCTATATTCTCACACAATGTTGTATCGTTAGTTTTGAAGAAGTTAAGCACGTAGTTTCTAACACAGTGTTATATGGTAAGTTCTCATGAAGTTAAGCACATAGTTTCACACACAGTGTTGTATCGTTAGTTTTGAAGATGTTAAGCACGTAGTTTTATATACTGTGTTGTATCGTTAGTTTTCATGAAGTTAAGTATGTAGTTTCTCATATAGTGTTATATAGTTAGATTTCATGAAGTTAAGCACATAGTTTCACACACAGAGTGGTATCGTTAGATTTGAAGAAGTTAAGCACGTAGTTTCTAATACAATGTTATATGGTAAGTTCTCATGAAGTTAAGCACATAGTTTCACACACAGTGTTGTATTGTAAGTTTCCATGAAGTTAAGCACGTATATTCTCACACAATGTTGTATCGTTAGTTTTGAAGAAGTTAAGCACGTAGTTTCTAATACAGTGTTATATGGGAAGTTCTCATGAAGTTAAGCACATAGTTTCACACACAGTGTTGTATCGTTAGTTTTGAAGATGTTAAGCACGTAGTTTTATATACTGTGTTGTATCGTTAGTTTTCATGAAGTTAAGTATGTAGTTTCTCATATAGTGTTATATAGTTAGATTTCATGAAGTTAAGCACATAGTTTCACACACAGTGTGGTATCGTTAGATTTGAAGAAGTTAAGCACGTAGTTTCTAATACAATGTTATATGGTATGTTCTCATGAAGTTAAGCACATAGTTTCACACACAGTGTTGTATCGTTAGTTTTGAAGATGTTAAGCACGTAGTTTTATATACTGTGTTGTATCGTTAGTTTTCATGGAGTTAATTATGTAGTTTCTCATATAGTGTTATATAGTTAGATTTCATGAAGTTAAGCACATAGATTCACACACAGTGTGGTATCGTTAGATTTGAAGAAGTTAAGCACGTAGTTTCTAATACAGTGTTATATGGGAAGTTCTCATGAAGTTAAGCACATAGTTTCACACACAGTGTTGTATCGTTAGTTTTGAAGATGTTAAGCACGTAGTTTTATATACTGTGTTGTATCGTTAGTTTTCATGAAGTAAATTATGTAGTTTCTCATATAGTGTTATATAGTTAGATTTCATGAAGTTAAGCACATAGTTTCACACACAGTGTGGTATCGTTAGATTTGAAGAAGTTAAGCACGTGGTTTCTAATACAATGTTATATGGTAAGTTCTCATGAAGATAGGCACATAGTTTCACACACAGTGTTGTATTGTAAGTTTCCATGAAGTTAAGCACGTATATTCTCACACAATGTTGTATCGTTAGTTTTGAAGAAGTTAAGCACGTAGTTTCTAATACAGTGTTATATGGGAAGTTCTCATGAAGTTAAGCACATAGTTTCACACACAGTGTTGTATCGTTAGTTTTGAGATGTTAAGCACGTAGTTTTATATACTGTGTTGTATCGTTAGTTTTCATGAAGTTAAGTATGTAGTTTCTCATATAGTGTTATATAGTTAGATTTCATGAAGTTAAGCACATAGTTTCACGCACAGTGTGGTATCGTTAGATTTGAAGAAGTTAAGCACGTAGTTTCTAATACAATGTTATATGGTATGTTCTCATGAAGTTAAGCACATAGTTTCACACACAGTGTTGTATCGTTAGTTTTGAAGATGTTAAGCACGTAGTTTTATATACTGTGTTGTATCGTTAGTTTTCATGGAGTTAATTATGTAGTTTCTCATATAGTGTTATATAGTTAGATTTCATGAAGTTAAGCACATATATTCACACACAGTGTGGTATCGTTAGATTTGAAGAAGTTAAGCACGTAGTTTCTAATGCAGTGTTATATGGTAAGTTTTCATGAAGTTAAGCACATAGTATCACACACAGTGTTGTATCGTTAGTTTTGAAGATGTTAAGCACGTAGTTTTATATACTGTGTTGTATCATTAGTTTTCATGAAGTTAAGTATGTAGTTTCTCATATAGTGTTATATAGTTAGATTTCATGAAGTTAAGCACATAGTTTCACACACAGTGTGGTATCGTTAGATTTGAAGAAGTTAAGCACATAGTTTCTAATACAATGTTATATGGTATGTTCTCATGAAGTTAAGCACATAGTATCACACACAGTGTTGTATCGTTAGTTTTGAGATGTTAAGCACATAGTTTTATATACTGTGTTGTATCGTTAGTTTTCATGAAGTTAAGTATGTAGTTTCTCATATAGTGTTATATAGTTAGATTTCATGAAGTTAAGCACATAGATTTCACACACAGTGTGGTATCGTTAGATTTGAAGAAGTTAAGCACGTAGTTTCTAATGCAGTGTTATATGGTATGTTTTCATGAAGTTAAGCACATAGTATCACACACAGTGTTGGATCGTTAGTTTTGAAGAAGATAAGCACGTAGTTTCTAATACAGTGTTATATGGTAAGTTCTCATGAAGTTAAGCACATAGTTTCACACACAGTGTTGTATCGTTAGTTTTGAAGATGTTAAGCACGTAGTTTTATATACTGTGTTGTATCGTTAGTTTTCATGAAGTTAAGTATGTAGTTTCTCATATAGTGTTATATAGTTATATTTCATGAAGTTAAGCACATAGATTCACACAGAGTGTGGTATCGTTAGATTTGAAGAAGTTAAGCACGTAGTTTCTAATACAGTGTTAAATGGGAAGTTCTCATGAAGTTAAGCACATAGTTTCACACAAAGTGTTGTATCATTAGTTTTGAGATGTTAAGCATGTAGTTTTATATACTGTGTTGTATCGTTAGTTTTCATGGAGTTAATTATGTAGTTTCTCATATAGTGTTTAATAGTTAGATTTCAAGAAGTTAAGCACATAGATTCACACACAGTGTTGTATCGTTAGTTTTGACGAAGTTTAGCGTGTAGTTTCACACACAGTGTTGTATTGTATGTTTCCATGAAGTTAAGCACGTAGTTTCTAATGCAGTGTTATATGGTAAGTTTTCATGAAGTTAAGCTCATAGTATCACACACAGTGTTGGATCGTTAGTTTTGAAGAAGATAAGCACGTAGTTTCTAATACTGTGATATCTGGTATGTTCTCAAGAATTAAGCAGATTGTTTCACACACAGTGTTGTATCGTTAGTTTTGACGAAGTTTAGCGTTTAGTTTCACACACAGTGTTGTACTGTATTTTTCCATGAAGTTAAGCACGTATATTCTCACACAGTGTTGTATCTTTAGTTTTGAAGAAGTTAAGCACATAGTTTCTAATACAGTGATATATGGGAACTTTTCATGAAGTTAAGCACATAGATTCACACACAGTGTTGTATCTTTAGTTTTGAAGAAGTTAAGCACGTAGTTTCTAATACAGTGTTATATGGGATGTTCTCTTGAAGTTAAGCACATAGATTCACACACAGTGTTGTATCGTTAGTTTTGAAGATGTTAAGCACGTAGTTTTATATACTGTGTTGTATCGTTAGTTTTCATGAAGTTAAGTATGTAGTTTCTCATATAGTGTTATATAGTTAGATTTCATGAAGTTAAGCACATAGATTCACACACAGAGTGGTGTCGTTAGATTTGAAGAAGATAAGCACGTAGTTTCTAATACAATGTTATATGGGAAGTTCTCATGAAGTTAAGCACATAGTTTCACACACAGTGTTGTATCGTTAGTTTTGAAGATGTTAAGCACATAGTTTTATATACTGTGTTGTATCGTTAGTTTTCATGAAGTAACTTATGTAGTTTCTCATATAGTGTTATATAGTTGGATTTCTTGAAGTTAAGCACATAGATTCACACACAGTGTGGTATCCTTAGATTTGAAGAAGTTAAGCACGTAGTTCCTAATGCAGTATTATATGGTAAGTTTTCATGAAGTTAAGCACATAGTATCACACACAGTGTTGTATCGTTAGTTTTGAGATGTTAAGCACGTAGTTTTAAATACTGTGTTGTATCGTTAGTTTTCATGAAATTAAGTATTTAGTTTCTCATATAGTGTTATGTAGTTAGATTTCATGAAGGTAAGCACATAGTTTCACAGACAGTGTGGTATCATGAGATTTGAAGAAGCACAGTATTGTGTTGTATCGTTAGTTTTCATAAAGCTAAGTATGTAGTTTCTCATAAAGTGTTATATGGGTAGATACATGAAGTTAAGCACATAGATTCACACACAGTGTGGTATCGTTAGATTTGAAGAAGATAAGCACGTAGTTTCTAATACAATGTTATATGGTAAGTTCTCAAGAAGTCAAGCACATAGTTTCACACACAGGGTTGTATCGTTAGTTTTGAAGATGTTAAGCCCATAGTTTTATATATTGTGTTGTATCGTTAGTTTTCATGAAGTAACTTATGTTGTTTCTCATATAGTGTTATATAGTTGGATTTCTTGAAGTTAAGCACATAGATTCACACACAGTGTGGTATCCTTAGATTTGAAGAAGTTAAGCACGTAGTTCCTAATGCAGTGTTATATGGTAAGTTTTCATGAAGTGAAGCACATAGTATCACACACAGTGTTGTATTGTTAGTTTTGAGATGTTAAGCACGTAGTTTTATATACTGTGTTGTATCGTTAGTTTTCATGGAGGTAATTATGTAATTTCTCATATAGTGTTATATAGTTAGATTTCATGAAGTTAACACATAGATTCACACACAGTGTGGCATCGTTAGATTTGAAGAAGAGAAGCACGTAGTTACTAATACAGTGTTATATTGGGAAGTTCTCATGTAGTTAAGCACATAGTATCACACACAGTGTTGTATCGTTAGTTTTCATGAAGTAACTTATGTAGTTTCTCATATAGTGTTATATAGTTAGATTACATGAAGTTAAGCACATAGATTCACACACAGTGTGGTATCCGTAGATTTGAAGAAGTTAAGCACGTAGTTCCTAATGCAGTGTTATATGGTTAGTTTTCATGAAGCATATTGTATCACACACAGTGTTGTATCGTTAGTTTTGAGATGTTAAGCATGTAGTTTTATATACTGTGTTGTATCGTTTGTTTTCATGAAATTAAGTATGTAGTTTCTCATATAGTGTTATGTAGTTAGATTTCATGAATTTAAGCACATAGTTTCACACACAGTGTGGTATCGTAAGATTTGAAGAAGTTAAGCACGTAGTTTCTAATGGAGTGTTATATAGTAAGTTTTCATGAAGTTAAGCACATAGTATCACACACAGTGTTGGATCGTTAGTTTTGAAGAAGATAAGCACGTAGTTTCTAATACAGTGTTATATGGGATGTAATCATGAAGTTAAGCACATTGTTTCACACAGAGTGTTGCATCGTTAGTTTTGACGAAGTTAAGCAGGTAGTTTCACACACAGTGTTGTATTGTAAGTTTCCATGAAGTTAAGCACGTATATTTTCAAACAATGTTGTATCGTTAGTTTAGAAGAAGTTAAGCACGTAGTTTTATATACTGTGTTGTATCGTTAGTTTTCATGGAGGTAATTATGTAATTTCTCATATAGTGTTATATAGTTAGATTTCATGAAGTTAACACATAGATTCACACACAGTGTGGCATCGTTAGATTTGAAGAAGAGAAGCACGTAGTTACTAATACAGTGTTATATTGGGAAGTTCTCATGAAGTTAAGCACATAGTATCACACACAGTGTTGTATCGTTAGTTTTCATGAAGTAACTTATGTAGTTTCTCATATAGTGTTATATAGTTAGATTACATGAAGTTAAGCACATAGATTCACACACAGTGTGGTATCCGTTAGATTTGAAGAAGTTAAGCACGTAGTTCCTAATGCAGTGTTATATGGTTAGTTTTCATGAAGTTAAGCATATTGTATCACACACAGTGTTGTATCGTTAGTTTTGAGATGTTAAGCACGTAGTTTTACATACTGTGTTGTATCGTTAGTTTTCATGAAATTAAGTATGTAGTTTCATATATAGTGATATGTAGTTAGATTTCATGAAGGTAAGCACATAGTATCACACACAGTGTTGGATCGTTAGTTTTGAAGAAGATTAGCACGTAGTTTCTAACACAGTGTTATATGGGATGTTCTCATGAAGTTAAGCACATTGTTTCACACACAGTGTTGTATCGTTAGTTTTGAAGATGTTAAGCACGTAGTTTTATATACTGTGTTGTATCGTTAGTTTTCATGAAGTTAAGTATGTAGTTTCTCATATAGTGTTATATAGTTAGATTTCATGAAGTTAAGCACATAGATTCACACACAGTGTGGTATCGTTAGATTTGAAGAAGATAAGCACGTAGTTTCTAATACAATGTTATATGGTAAGTTTTCATGAAGTTAAGCACATAGTTTCACACACAGTGTGGTATCGTTAGATTTGAAGAAGTTAAGCACGTAGTTTCTACTGCAGTGTTATATGGTAAGTTTTCATGAAGTTAAGCACATAGTATCACACACAGTGTTGTATCGTTAGTTTTGAAGATGTTAAGCACGTAGTTTTATATACTGTGTTGTATCGTTAGTTTTCATGAAGTTAAGTATGTAGTTTCTCATATAGTGTTATATAGTTAGATTTCATGAAGTTAAGCACATAGTTTCACACACAGTGTGGTATCGTTAGATTTGAAGAAGTTAAGCACGTAGTTTCTAATACAATGTTATATGGTAAGTTCTCATGAAGTTAAGCACATAGTATCACACACAGTGTTGGATCGTTAGTTTTGAAGAAAATAAGCACGTAGTTTCTAATACAGTGTTATATGGGATGTTCTCATGAAGTTAAGCACATTGTTTCACACACAGTGTTGTATCGTTAGCTTTGACGAAGTTAAGCATGTAGTTTCACACACAGTGTTGTATTGTAAGTTTTCATGAAGTTAAGCACGTATATATTCACACAATGTTGTATCGTTAGTTTTGAAGAAGTTAAGCACGTAGTTTCTAATACAGTGTTATATTGGGAAGTTCTCATGAAGTTAAGCACATAGTTTCACACACAGTGTTGTATCGTTAGTTTTGAAGATGTTAAGCACGTAGTTTTATATACTGTGTTGTATCGTTAGTTTTCATGAAGTTAAGTATGTAGTTTCTAATACAGTGTTATATGGGATGTTCTCATGAAGTTAAGCACATTGTTTCACACACAGTGTTGTATCGTTAGTTTTGAAGATGTTAAGAATGTAGTTTTATATACTGTGTTGTATCGTTAGTTTTCATGAAGTAAATTATGTAGTTTCTCATATATTGTTATATAGTTAGATTTCATGAAGTTAAGCACATATATTCAACACAGTGTGGTATCCTTAGATTTGAAGAAGTTAAGCACGTAGTTCCTAATGCAGTGTTATAAGGTAAGTTTTCATGACGATAAGCACATAGTATCACACACAGTGTTGTATCGTTAGTTTTGATATGTTAAGCACGTAGTTTTATATACTGTGTTGTAATCGTTAGTTTTCATGAAGTAATTTATGTAGTTTCTCATATAGTGTTATGTAGTTAGATTTCATGAAGTTAAGCACATACTTTCACGCACAGTGTGGTATCGTTAGATTTGAAGAAGTTAAGAACATAGTTTCTAATACAATGTTATATGGGATGTTCTCATGAAGTTAAGAACATTGTTTCACACACCGTGTTGTATCGTTATTTTTGACGAAGTTAATCATGTAGTTTCACACACAGTATTGTATTGTAAGTTTCCATGAAGTTAAGCACGTATATTCTTACACAAGTTTGTATCGTTGGTTTTGAAGAAGTAAAGCACGTAGTTTTATATACTGTGTTGTATCGTTAGTTTTCATGAAGGTAAGTATGTAGTTTCTCATATAGTGTTACGTAGTTAGATTTCATGAAGTTAAGCATATAGATTCACACACAGTGTGGTATTGTTATTTGAAGAAGTTAAGCACGTAGTTTCTAATACAGTGTTATATGGGAAGGTCTCATGAAGTGAAGCACATAGTTTCAAACACAGTGTTGTATCGTTAGTTTTGATGAAGTTAAGCACGTAGTTTCTAATACAGTGTTATATGGGATAGTTTTCATGAAGTTAAGCACATAGTTTCACACACAGTGTTGTATTGTTAGTTTTCATGAAGTTAAGCACGCAGTATTCTCACACAATGTTGTATCGTTAGTTTTTAAGAAGTTAAGCACGTAGTTTCTAATGCAGTGTTATATGGTAAGTTTTCATGAAGTTAAGCACATAGTATCACACACAGTGTTGGATCGTTAGTTTTGAAGAAGATAAGCACATAGTTTCTAATACAGTGTTATATGGGATGTTCTCATGAAGCTAAGCACATTGTTTCACACACAGTGTTGTATCGTTAGTTGTGAAGATGTTAAGCACGTAGTTTTATATACTGTGTGTATCGTTAGTTTTCATGAAGTAAATTATGTAGTTTCTCAAATAGTGTTATATAGTTAGATTTCATTAGGTTAAGCACATAGATCACACACAGTGTGCTATCCTTAGATTTCACAAAGTTAAGCACGTAGTTTCTGATACAATGTTGTATGCGAAGTTCTCATGAAGTTAAGCACACAGTTTCACACACAGTGTTGTATCGTTAGTTTTGAAGAAGTTAAGCACGTAGTTTCTAATGCAGTGTTATATGGTAAGTTCTCATGAAGTTAAGCACATTGTATCACACACAGTGTTGTATCGTTTGTTTAGAGATGTTAAGCACGTAGTTTTATATACTGTGTTGTATCGTTAGTTTTCATGAAATTATGTATGTAGTTTCTCATATAGTGTTATATAGTTAGATTTCATGAAGTTAAGCACATAGTTTCACACACAGTGTGGTATCGTTAGATTTGAAGAAGTTAAGCACGTAGTTTCTAATGCAGTGTTATATGGTAAGTTTTCATGAAGTTAAGCACATCGTTTCACACACAGTGTGGGATCGTTAGTTTTGAATAAGTTAAGCACGTAGTTTCTATTACAGTGTTATATGGGAAGTTCTCATGAAGTTAAGCACACAGTATCACACACAGTGTTGTATCGTTAGTTTTGAAGATGTTAAGCAGGTAATTTTATATACTGTGTTGTATTGTTAGTTTTCAAGAAGTTAAGTATGTAGTTTCTCATATAGTGTTATATAGTTAGATTTCATGAAGTTAAGCACATAGTTTCACGTACAGTGTGGTATCGTTAGATTTGAAGAAGGTAAGCACGTAGTTTCTAATACAATGTTATATGGTAAGTTCTCATGAAGTTAAGCACATAGTTTCACACACATTGTTGTATCGTTAGTTTTGAAGAAGTTAAGCACGTAGTTTCTATTACAGTGTTATATGGGAAGTTCTCATGAAGTTAAGCACACAGTATCACACACAGTGTTGTATCGTTAGTTTTGAAGATGTTAAGCAGGTAATTTTATATACTGTGTTGTATTGTTAGTTTTCATGAAGTTAAGTATGTAGTTTCTCATATAGTGTTATATAGTTAGATTTCATGAAGTTAAGCACATAGATTCACACACAGTGTGGTATCGTTAGATTTGAGGAAGTTAAGCACGTAGTTTCTAATACAGTGTTATATGGGAAGTTCTCATGAATTTAAGCACATAGTTTCACACACAGTGTTGTATCGTTAATTTTGAAAATGTTAAGCACGAAGTTTTATATACTGTGTTGTATCGTTAGTTTTCATGAAGTAAATTATGTAGTTTCTCATATAGTGTTATATAGTTAGATTTCATGAAGTTAAGCACATATATTCACACACAGTGTTGTATCCTAGGATTTGAAAAAGTAAAGCCCGTAGTTCCTAATGCAGTGTTATATGGTAAGTTTTCATGAAGTTAAGCACATAGTATCACACAGAGTGTTGTATAGCTAGTTTTGAGATGTTAAGCCCGTAGTTTTATATACTGTGTTGTATCGTTAGTTTTCATAAAGTTAAGTATGCATTTTCTCATATAGTGTTATATAGTTAGATTTCATGAAGTTAAGCACATATTTTCACACACAGTGTGGTATCCTTAGATTAGAAGGAGTTAAGCACGTAGATCCTAATGCAGTGTTATATGGTAAGTTTTCATGAAGTTAAGCACATAGTATCACACACAGTGTTGTACCGTTAGTTTTGAGATGTTAAGCACGTAGTTTTATGTACTGAGTTGCATCGTTAGTTTTCATGAAACTAAGTATGTAGTTTCTCATAAAGTGTTATGTAGTTAGGTTTCATGAAGTTAAGCACATAGTATCACACACAGTGTTGTACCGATAGTTTTAAGATGTTAAGCACGTAGTTTTTATACTGTTTTGTATCGTTAGTTTTCATGGAGTTAATTATGTAGTTTCTCATATAGTGTTATGTAGTTAGATTTCATGAAGTTAAGCACATAGATTCACACACAGTGTGGTATCGTTAGATTTGAAGAAGTTAAGCACGTAGTTTCTAATACAGTGTTATATGGGAAGTTCTCATGAAGTTAAGCACATAGTTTCACACACAGTGTTGTATCGTTAGTTTTGAAGATGTTAAGCACGTAGTTTTATATACTGTGTTGTATCGTTAGTTTTCATGAATTTAAGTATGTAGTTTCTCATATAGTGTTATATAGCTTGATTTCATGAAGTTAAGCACATAGTTTCACGCACAGTGTGGTATCGTTAGATTTGAAGAAGGTAAGCACGTAGTTTCTAATACAATGTTATATGGTAAGTTCTCATGAAGTTAAGCACATAGTTTCACACACAGTGTTGTATCGTTAGTTTTGAAGATGTTAAGCACGTAGTTTTATATACTGTGTTGTATCGTTAGTTTTCATGGAGTTAAGTATATAGTTTCTCATATAGTGTTATATAGTTAGATTTCATGAAGTTAAGCACATAGTTTCACACACAGTGTGGTATCGTTAGATTTGAAGACGTTAAGCATGTAGTTCTAATACAGTGGTATATCGGAAGTTCTCATGAAGTTAATCACATAGTTTCACACACAGTGTGGTATCGTTAGATTTGAAGAAGTTAAGCACGTAGTTTCTAATGCAGTGTTATATGGTAAGTTTTCATGAAGTTAAGCACATAGTATCACACACAGTGTTGGATCGTTAGTTTTGAAGAAGATAAGCACGTAGTTTCTAATACAGTGTTATATGGGATGTTCTCATGAAGTTAAGCACATAGTTTCACACACAGTGTGGTATCGTTAGTTTTGAAGATGTTAAGCAGGTAATTTTATATACAGTGTTGTATTGTTAGTTTTCATGAAGTTAAGTATGTAGTTTCTCATATAGTGTTATATAGTTAGATTTCATGAAGTTAAGCACAAAGTTTCACGCAGTGTTGTATCGTTAGATTTGAAGAAGGTAAGCACGTAGTTTCTAATACAATGCTGTATGGTAAGTTCTCATGAAGTTAAGCACATAGTTTCACACACAGTGTGGTATCGTTAGATATGAAGAAGTTAAGTACGTAGTTTCTAATGCACTGTTACATGGTAAGTTTTCATGAAGTTAAGCACATAGTATCACACACAGTGTTGTATCATTAGTTTTGAAGATGTTAAGCACGTAGTTTTATATACTGTGTTGTATCGTTAGTTTTCATGAAGTTAAGTATGTAGTTTCTCATATAGTGTTATATAGTTAGATTTCATGAAGTTAAGCACATAGTTTCACACACAGTGTGGTATCGTTAGATTTGAAGAAGTTAAGCACGTAGTTTCTAATACAATGTTATATGGTAAGTTCTCATGAAGTTAAGCACATAGTTTCACACACAGTGTTGTATCGTTAGATTTGAAGAAGTTAAGCACGTAGTTTCTAATACAGTGTTATATGGTAAGTTTTCATGAAGTTAAGCACATAGTTTCACACACAGTGTTGTATCGTTAGTTTTGAAGATGTTAAGCACGTAGTTTTATATACTGTGTTGTATCGTTAGTTTTCATGAAGTTAAGTATGTAGTTTCTCATATAGTGTTATATAGTTAGATTTCATGAAGTTAAGCACATAGTTTCACACACAGTGTGGTATCGTTAGATTTGAAGAAGATAAGCACGTAGTTTCTAATACAGTGTTATATGGTAAGTTCTCATGAAGTTAAGCACATAGTTTC
>NW_024434028.1:0-615 GCF_017639785.1 Mesocricetus auratus | reverse complement strand
AGAGGTAGTACCTTCCACTGGAATCTCTGTACCGATCGGGAATGATTGAAGGTAGGTACTGTGAAGGCGAACTTTTCTCTGTCGTTTTCTTGTAACGGTATGGTGAAGAAGCAATCTTTTAAGTCTATAACTATAATTGGCCAATCCTTAGGAATTAGAGAAGGTAACAGCATCCCAGGTTGTAGAGACCCCATAGGCTGAATTACCTTGTTGATGGCTCTAACATCAGTAACCATTCTCCACTTACCAGACTTCTTCTTGACAACAAAAACAGGTTAATTCCATGCACTAGTTGATTCCTCAATATGTCCATCATCTAGCTGTTCCTGAACTAACTTCTCCAAAGCCTCTAACTTCTCAGCTGTCATAGGCCATTGACCCACCCAGACGGGTTCATCTGTCATGATCTACTCCAGCAATGGAACACACAGATTAACATTCCTCCTGTATCAGCTAGGAATTATAGACAAGCTTTTAGTGGTACAAAGAATATAGTAAGGCAGTACAGAAAACAGATGCCAAATGTACAGGCTGTACTGAAGCAGGATGCTAGTGCCAAACAAACAGAGCAACCAAAAGCTCTACCCTTAAAATGGCTGACAGATGCTATTAACA
>NW_024434027.1:0-7176 GCF_017639785.1 Mesocricetus auratus | reverse complement strand
TTCTAAGGCAGCAAGTGCTTGTGCCACCACCACTTTCTCCTTTTGTTTGGGCTCTGAGCGTACACACCATCCAAAGCATCAACACTATTCCACAGCAGAGAACTAGGCTAAATGATCCTACCCCCACCCATTCCTTAAAATAAGAAATGCAGATGAAATCCAGGGGGAGAGGTCTTCCATCAGAGAAAGATCCAGATGCGTCGAATTCACTTGCAGGATCGCCATTCTCAACTCACGGAGTGTCTGCTCAAACTCAAAAGTCCAATTCTGTAATAAATGTTGAGACAGAGCTTTTGACAGGTTAGCTGCTCTTGTAAAATTCTCATATTGTACTATGACACAAAGGCCAGGCAACTTTGTTCACATCCCAATTTGGCCATCTGCCACAATATATCCAATTGTTCCTGAACCCAAATTAATCTGTTGGTTTACCAACATCAGGCCTCCTTGTATCTGAGAATTGGCAGTGGCCTGTTTATCTAGGACCATGGTCACAGTGGCCTATAGTTCATTAATGGTTTGAGTTGTCTGCACAGTGGCAGAAAGTGCAAGGGCCGAGGCGGTAACCGAAGCAGTAACCGCGGCGGTGGCTATCAGGCCCACAATAATAGCAGAGATCCCAAAAATCTCGCTTTTCCCTAAACAAACTCAAATTACTTGGCGTCTCAACAGGAGCTGGAATAAATCGAGGCATGCGCATTACCAAAGCAAAAGGGTGCTTAATAGCATCCCAGCATAATGCATAAAAACAATTCTAAGCAGAACAATTTATTTCTTTCTGATTCTTACCTAAGGTATCATTACTCACAACCCAAATAAAGGGCAGCTGAATAATTAGTTCTCTTAAAAGGGGTATACTTAACATTGGAGGAGGACCAATCAGATGATCCAGAGCTCTGTCCCTCACTCAGACTGTTGCCTAATGCCCCTTTCCAATCAAAAGTAATCTGTCCCTTCTCACTATCATAGGAGAAAGATCAGTACAGCTTCCATTAATTCAAAAGGATTAGCATTAGATCTTTCTGGATCCATATGAATAAAATTATCCTTTAATGAAGAAATCACAGTAAAGCACAAGCTTCCTACTAATGACAAGGTTCTCTCATCCTGAAAACTCTGTATCTGAGGATCTAAAGGCAAAAAGGCAAGCCCCAACTCTCTATTATTTGTGAAAAATCTAGGGAACACCTGGGCATTCTGCATCACTGGCATCGGTAGGGGGAAGGTAGACATGATGGCCCACCGTAACTCTCCCATCATACTAGGAACCATCATCCCGAGTAGGAGAGTCTTCATCACCCACTTGGCCTCCATCCTTCTTATTCTGGAGTTGTGAAGGAGCTCTCTCGAGTGAGTCTTTCAGGGATCCACAGGGGGTTTTCTTCCCTCCTGTGGAAAAACACACACAGCTCCCCTGGATCTTATAAGAATAGGATCCGGGCCTTTCCAGAGATCAGTCAAGACATCTTTCCATTTTACCATTTCTTTTGGCCTATCAGGCCTCTAAACTGTGGCGATCAGCCGCAGTGTGGCCTTGGGCATCACAGTTCAAGAAATTAAGGGTAAAAAGTGCCATGGATACAGCAACTCTTGGTACCGAGGGTAGAACATCCTCAATACTCCCCTTTGTTTAATCAGATATGATTTGAGTGTACGATGGGCACGTTCCACAATGCCCTGTCCTTGAGGGTTATAAGGTAGGCCAGTTAGATGGGTAACATCCATTTGCCGACAAAACTGTCGGAATTTTTGAGAGGTATATGCTGGTCCATTGTCTGTTTTTAAAATTCTGGGTTTTCCCCTAAGCACTCCAGGCCTCAAGGCAATGTTGAATCACATATGAGGCCTTTTCCCCTGTTAGGGGTGTGGCAAACATTACGCCAGAACAGGTGTCAACAGAAACATGAACATATTGAAGCCTTCCAAAAGAGGGAATATGAGTAACATCCATCTGCCACATCTGCAATGGTCTAATGCCACGTGGGTTTATTCCCATGTGGGGAGTAGGTAAGAATTCGCAGCAATTCTGGCATTGAGTAACAATTTCCCTAGCCTCTTTCCTGGATAGAGCAAAACGACGGCGCAAGGTCTCAGCCGTCACATGAAAGCGCTTATGGAATTCTTTTGCTGCTTGTGCATGGGTAGACAAGGCAGCGGCCACCAGCTTTGTAGCCTTGTCCGCTAAGTCATTCCCTAAGGACATGGGACCTGGGAGTCCAGAATGTGCTCGGACATGGGTAATGAAAACAGGAAATCTCCTATTTAACAAGGCAGCTTGTATCTTCTGAAAGATGTTAGCAACTCTGCTGGAGGATCTTATTATTCCAGCTATCTCAAGGAGATTAACTGCATTAACCACATAAGAGGAATCTGATACAATATTGAGGGGTCCTGGAAAAGCCTCAAGAACCTCCAGTACTATCAGACATTCTACAACTTGAGGTGAAGTTTCATTATATTGTTTAGATATAACCCTATCCTTGACCACATAAGCTCCCATACCAGTTTTTGATCCATCAGTGTACACCACAGTCCCATCTGGGAGTGGGTCTTTAGCTGTCACTTGTGGAAACACTATAGCCTGGTTTAGGGCAAACTGTAAAATTGGATGCTTTGGAAAATGATTATCAATTTGTCCTGAAAAGGAAGTAACTAAAACTGCCCAATCACTAGATGTGGCTGCCAAGGTCTGAACTTGTGCAGCAGTATAAGGCACAATCAAGGAATCAGGATCCCTGCCAAAATGTGTAACAGCTGCTTTTATTCCGCGAAGCGCGAGCTGTGCAACAGCATCAGGGTACCAGTCAATAATCTTAGCAGGGGAAGCATTTGGATGAATCCAAAGTAATGGTCCATGTTGCCACAGGACTGCAGTTGGCAATTGAGCTGTCTTAAAAACACACAGATTAAAAGGTAGTGACTCCTCAATTCGTTGTAATTGTGCTTCCTGTAAGGCCTCTTCCACCATCTGTAAGGCTCGGTGGGCGGCAGGGGTAAATTTTCTGGGTGAGGAGATATGAGGCTCACCCTCCAGGAGATCGAAGAGGGGTTTTAGATCAGCAGATGGAATTTTTAAAAAGGGCCTCAACCAATTTATATCTCCCAGAAGTTTCTGAAAATCATTTAATGTTTGTAAGTGGTCTTTGCGAATTTCTATTTTCTGAGGAACTATATTTTTGGGAGTAATCTTTGAGCCCAAAAAGAGCCCTGTATCTGCAATTTGAACCTTTTCTGAGGCAATCTCTAATCCCCACTGTTTTAATTCAGCCACCAGCATGGGAAAAGCCTTTGTAAAACATCTAACTCTTTGTGACAAATAAGAATATCGTCCATATAATGGATAACGATTAAAGATGTAAATTGCTTCCTAATTGGCTCCAAAGCCTCCTGCACATATAGCTGACATATTGTTGGGCTATTGGCCATGCCTTGCGGCAGTACCTTCCACTGAAATCTCTTGTCTGGTTCCATATGATTAAGAGAAGGGATAGTGAAGGCAAACCTTGGTCTATCCCGTGGGTAAAGTGGAATAGAGAAGAAACAATCCTTAATATCTATAATAATAAGCTTCCAATCTTGAGGAAGTGCAGAAAGCAAAGGAAGGCCTCTTTGAACAGGGCCAAAAAGATGCATCTGATTGTTAATGGCTCGCAGGTCGTGGAGTAATCTCCACTTCCCAGATTTCTTCTTAATAACAAAAATTGGTGTATTCCATGGGGAGGTAGAAGGCTCTAGATGCCCCAGCCGTTCCTGTTCTTGCACTAATCTTGTGACAGCCTCTAATTTTTCAGAGGATAGAGGCCATTGAGAGACCCATAACGGCTCCTCTGTTTTCCATGGTATGGGTCGTGAAGCCTCAACGGCCCCTAAATAAAACCCAGTCCTTTTCTACCCCGATTTCCGTGTTGTGTAATGGGTTTTATTCTGCCTTGTTCTTGCCTACCCAAGCCTCTACCATTTGTATACCCCATCTTTGCCATAATGGCTGATGCCTGGGGGGAGTATTCATTAGTTAGGGTCATGCCCATGGCTTGTAACACATCTCGTCCCCATAAATTTACAGGGAGTGGCAACACATAGGGGGTAAAACATCCCTGTTTGCCTTCAGCATCCCGCCAGGTTAAGGCTGAGGCACTGATGGCAGGAGAGGACTGGTATCCAAGACCTTGTAGAGAATGAGATGAAACAACAGTGGGCCAAGACTTCGGCCACCAATGGAGTGAAATAATGCTTTTGTCTGCTCCCGAATCCATTATCCCTTCAAATTCTTTTCCATTAATTAACAATTTTATTGTAGGTCTCTCATTTAGGGGTATAGCCAGATAGGCTGAATCACTTCCAGAAGATCCCATAGCCCTTTTTTGTAAAGTGTAGGTTTCTCCATCCCCGAGGGAGGGCAGCAACACCAGTTGTGCAATTCTATCTCCCTGCTTTATAGAAAATACACCCCGAGGGCTAGAACAGAGAACTTGAATCTCCTCTTTATGATATGGGTCAACAATCCCAGGATATATAATGAGTCCCTGTAAAGTTAAGGAGCCACGGCCCAGAATAAGCCCAATGGTGGCAGGGGGCAAAGGTCCAGGGGAATGGACTGGGACCGGTTGAACATTCATTTGGGGCATGAGTAAGAAGTCGGAGGCGGCACGCAAGTCCATTCCGGAGGTTCCTCGGAAACCTCTACTTCCTCTTGATTGCTTTTCTGAAATTGGTTCCCATATTTCTGAGGGCCCTGGGACCATGGGCCCCGTGACCCGTTTTTTGATTGGGGTACCTTGGATTCTTCAATAGGGGGCAGAAGCCTCCCTTTTACATCCCGGACTGACCTGCATTCGCTAGCCCTATGATAACCTTTACCACAACGATAGCAAAGCTTCGATTCTCTTGTTCTTTCAGGGGCTTGACAATCTTTCTTAAGGTGCCCCATTCTCCCACAATTAAAACAAGCTTTTCGATTAGATAAATCTCTATACCTGTGCGTTTGTAAAATGGCGGCAGCTAGTCCTGCATTGGTTAGGGTCCCCCCAGCTCCCTGCACACTCTGAGCCAATCTTGTAAACCTTTGCTTTTGCGAGGGGCGATAGCCGCCGACATTCCTGGGTTGCTTGTTCATAGACAAGTTGCTCAATCAGGGGCATAGCTTGTTCTGAATCACCAAAGATGCGACTGGCGGCCTCTGTCATTCTGGCCACAAAGTCTGAAAATGGCTCTTGGGGTCCTTGGACAATCTTTGTAAGGTGTCCACTGGACTCTCCCCTTTTGTGAGGGCCTTCCATGCTTTAATAGCGGCGGCCGACACCTGACCATAGACGCCCCAGATGTAGTTGGTTTGATTAAGGGCATGTTGACCCTGACCTGTCAGCATTTCAAATGTCCACTGCCTCTGATTCTCATCTTCAGCCGTGGCATTAACTCTAGCTTGTGCCTGGGCTGCATCATACCAGAGAGCCTTCCATTCCATGTATTGTCCCATGTTGGGAAGCACTGCTTTCACTGTCGTTTGCCAGTCAGTGGGAGTCATGGCAAAATTAGCAAGCCTTTCCACCTGTAATGTGGTAAAGTTAGCATTGACCCCATAATTACGAACGGATTCGGCCAATTCTTTAATTTGATTGTAATCTACGGGGTATGTACTCTTCCGCCTTCCACATTCTCGAATACTGGAAAAGCCATTTGTATTTTTCTCCGTTCCTCTAAAGGTAAAAAGGAGTCAGTACCAGTATTCAGCCGAAGCTCATATGGCGGAGGCGCTGAGGGGCGTGAGCCCGCCGGATTTATAGGCGGTGGCCTCACATTCATTTTTGTTTTCAGTGGCCGGTGTCTATCAGGGTGATATCTTTTTCCTCATACCGTGCCACCTCCTCCTCTAGACCACCTTCTTCGCTAGAATCCAGAGTGTCAGAATCAGAATTATCTAGCTCCAAGGCTTCTAGCTCTACTGCAGGGTATAGACTAGATTCTGGCTTTTTCTTTTTCTTAGATTTGTTAAGGGGTGAATGATAACTCCCTTCTTTCTCTCCCCTTTCTTAACTTCCTGGGGAGGGCCTTTTTCTTAGACATGTCTTTTCTTTGCGAGCTCCCATTCTCTCACTCCGTTCAGTTTCTGACATGCTATCCTGAACTTCCTCTAAGGTTCCCTGACTTTCTATTATAGCAGGGTGACAGGCCTCATCCTCCAAGCAGTTTTTAACTAGCTTCCAAATGGCTTTGGTACCTAAGCAGAGATCTCCTTCTGCATGCTTCCTGTCTAGTTCTTTACCTAGCTTGTTCCATGAGGCCACAGTGAGGGACCCGGAACAAGCATACCATGGTGCCACTCTATCTACCTCCTTCACAAAATTTTGAAGTGTTCGTGGTGCAATTTTAAGATCTCTTTGTTTTAGCACAGTCTGTAAGGCTGTAACCACTGACTGTGACGACCCCATCGCGCTGACAGCTTATCTAAAAACGCGCTCAACTCCGTTACCAGACTGACAGCACCAGACTGACAGCACCAGACTGACAGCACCAGACTGACAGCGCCAGATGGACAGCGCCAGATGGACAGCGCCAGATGGACAGCGCCGTTCTGTCAGCACCAGCCACGATGAAGGAGAAGGACAAACAGGACTAGCACCAAAGCCTCCACTGACCCGTCCCACGGTGATGACAAACTAAGGCCAAAGTCGAGAAAAGGGTTGTTCAGGATAAAGCATACCTCTCTGAACCTACGTCCCTGCAGTTCTGAATCCGCCCCGTCTTCCGAGGGGTCTCCTCGCGGCGCCGGCGATGTTGAAGAGTTCCCGGGTTTCGGCACCAGATGTCCCGCGCTACCGTCTCGCCAGCAAGAACGACGCAGAACACTCGGATCCTTCTGCAGTAAAGCTTTAATGCATCTTGAGAGATAGATGATCAGCTTCTTAGAGGGAGACCCCAAGCTAAGAAACCCAGCCCCTTATATAAGCCTAGGAGCTCCGAGTGAGATGTGTAGAGCCGGGATTGGTGGTTTGCACATCACCCCAGATGACGTCACGGGAGAGGCACAGTTTAAACGGTTAACTCCAACTGACAGCGACAGTTAACTCCAACTGACAGCGACAGTTAACTCCAACTGACAGCGACAGTTAACTCCAACTGACAGTGGATGTCAGCGCCATCTTCTAACGGCAATAGCGATAGCGAGGGCGGCTCCTCACA
>NW_024434026.1:0-25632 GCF_017639785.1 Mesocricetus auratus | reverse complement strand
GCTTTGGTAATGTGCATGCCTCGATTTGTTCCAGTTCCTGTTGAGACGCCAAGTAATTTGAGTTTGTTTAGGGAAAAGCGAGATTTTTGGGATCTCTGCTATTATTGTGGGCCTGATAGCCACCGCCGCGGTTACTGCTTCTGTTACCGCCTCGGCCCTTGCACTTTCTGCCACTGTGCAGACAACTCAAACCGTTAATGAACTATAGGCCACTGTGACCATGGTCCTAGATAAACAGGCCACTGCCAATTCTCAGATACAAGGAGGCCTGATGTTGGTAAACCAACAGATTAATTTGGTTCAGGAACAATTGGATATATTGTGGCAGATGGCCCAATTGGGATGTGAACAAAAGTTGCCTGGCCTTTGTGTCACTTCAGTACAATATGAGAATTTTACAAGAGCAGCTAACCTGTCACAAGCTCTGTCTCAACATTTATTACAGAATTGGACTTTTGAGTTTGAGCAGACACTCCGTGAGTTGAGAATGGCGATCCTGCAAGTGAATTCGACGCATCTGGATCTTTCTCTGATGGAAGGCCTCTCCTCCTGGATTTCATCTGCATTTTCTTATTTTAAGGAATGGGTGGGGGTAGGATCATTTAGCCTAGTTCTCTGCTGTGGAATAGTGTTGATGCTTTGGATGGTGTGTAAGCTCAGAGCCCAAACAAAAGAGACAAAGTGGTGGTGGCACAAGCACTTGCTGCCTTAGAACACGGAGCCTCCCTGACATTTGGTTAACCATGTTAAAGCAATAGGTCGCTGGCCTCCCAGCTCTTGCACCCCACGAGGCTAGTCTCATTGCACGGGATAGAGTGGGTAGGCTTCAGCAGCCCAAGGAGTTGCAAGGCTAAGCACTGCACAGGAGAGGTCTGCGGTATAACGACTTTCTCCTGGGAGATAAGTCATCTTGCATGAAGGTTCTATGTCATGATCTCCTTCCCCCAGAAAAACGACATCGGACTGGTCAGGGCTCTCTCTGGGGATAAGACCCTGGAGAGGAGCTTTGTACATGTTCGAATTTGCACATGGGGATTTGACCTCTATCTCCACTCCAAAGTTGTGGGTGTCCTATTGCTTCAAAAATAAATGAATAGGGGAGATGTGAGGAGCCGCCCTCGCTATCGCTATTGCCGTTAGACGATGGCGCTGACATCTGCTGTCAGTTGGAGTTAACCGTTTAAGCTGTGCCTCTCCCGTGGCGTCATCTGGGGTGATGTGCAAACCACCAATCCCGGCTCTACACGTCTCACTCGGAGCTCCTAGGCTTATATAAGGGGCTGGGTTTCTTAGCTTGGGGTCTCCCTCTAAGAAGCTGATCATCTATCTCTCAAGATGCATTAAAGCTTTACTGCAGAAGGATCCGAGTGTTCTGCGTCGTTCTTGCTGGCGAGACGGTAGCGCGGGACAATTATGCATGCTTTATTTTATTTTATTTTTTCTAAAAGTTCTGTCTAAAACTCAAGAGAAACTGACAATTACTATTCTCCTCATGTCAGACCACCACTTTTCAGAGTAGGAAATACAGAAATATGCCAACAGTTATTCTGAATCACACTACTCCCTCATCTTGCCTCATTTTTTACCAAGTGAGATATTCTCTCTCTATGTAGTCCTGGTGCAATACTCAGTACTATGTTGTTTTTAATATTCTGTCTCTACTAAGCTGTGCTATACTCATAATCTAGTGTGAACAATTTGTACCCCTCAATGGCATTAGGTTCATTGCTTGTTATCCTCTTGAGGCAAGGTTTTCCTATGTTTTTTTGATTCTTGTTTCCTCTTCTGTTTTCCATTTCACTGTGATTAGATTACTGTCCTGTGAAAAAATTGTGCCCACTAGTCTCTAGGTCATTAGTTTAAAGTAATATTATTCATTATTTCCTAGGCCATGCTTAAAATAGTCACCCCTAAAGTATCTTCCCTCTCCCTGAGAAGGTTTTTTGTGCATGGATATGCACGAACAAATTATATAACATTCTTTCAGGTTTACTATATTTTATAAAAAAGAAAGATTTCTTTTTAGTGCATTAGTACATGAACATATAATATTCATGTCTTCCTAACTCCACACATCAAAATAAAGATCAAAACATAAGTATGTACATTCTAACTTTGTTTGTTTGTATGCCTTTTTTTGTTTGAGAGAGTGATTGTAGAGTTCGAAATTGTCTTTGTTTTATTCTTGTTTTTCCATACTCAAGGTTTCCCTGACTATTGGAATCCTCCATCTGCCTCAATCTCTTATATTCTTTAAATGCTCTACAATCACAGAAGAGAAAAAAGTATTTACATTTTGAAATAAAACATTAAATTTATCAAAATTCAAGTTTTTCTCACACAGTGTATTTATGCATATTTTAACTATTTGTAATTAAGAGAATTGAGTATAATACAGGGTGAAACTCTGGACAGAATTACTAAAAATTTCATCACTGCCTCATGTAAAACTATAAAACGCTATTTTGAGTGTCAAAATAATTTCAGAAAATTTGGAAAAAATACATGCAAAATAGAGTAAGTGTTAAGAAATTCATAGGAGATTAACAAACAAACCAAAAATGTTCCACGGACAGAAACCCCCATTTTCCACTTTCCAACAAAAAACAATATAAGTATGTAACTAAAAGACACTTGCAATTTTAGGAGAAAATAAATGATGATATAATGTGTGTCCACGAGTAGGTAAGGTTGTTTAAGTATGTGGAAGGTGTAATAGGATTTGTCAGAATGATAGATCATAATTGTTGACAGATCACCCAGGTGGAATTCTAAGTTCTAACATCATGGGACCAAGAGACACAGCAGCTTAGATGCAGTGCTATCTTTGGATATTTTACCATCCCAAGTTAATTGTCATGTATATTCCTTAATGACAGCATATGTAAACAATGATTCTTTTAATCAGGCCATGACCAAAATCTTGAATTTGTCCTGCACCTATCAATATTTTCCATGTCAAGAGTGCCTTCAACCAGAGAATGTACTTTGTGGAAAAACAGTTCAAAGACTTTTGTTGATGAATATTCTCCTTCCTAAGAAGCACAAATGTGGATTAAGAAAATTAATGGACTCAGTGTTATTAAACAAATTGTCAGCTTCCCATTGTTACCTACATTCTTCAAAGTTTTTTTTAATTTTATTTTCCAGTTTAAATTTAGATAAGAAACAAGGTTGCTTCACAAGTCAGGTCCAGGTCCCTTTCCCATTCCCTCCCCTTCCTCCCGAGCCCTCCCCCCCCGTTATCCCCTCATTTCCCCAGGGAGGGTGAGGCCCTCCATGGGGGTGTGCATAGTCTGTCATTTCATATAGGGCAGGGCCTAGACCCTTCCCCAAGAGTTCGGGGTGAGAGTGCACCTCACATTGTTCTATGGGAGTCCAAAGTCCGTGTGTATACTTGGGATGGGTACTGATCTGCTGCCCAAGGCTCAATAGATTCCCTAGGCCTCCTCACTGACACCCAGATTCAGGGGGTCTTGATCAGTCCCATGCTGGCTTCCCAGGCTGATGCCTGGGATTCAAGAGTTAACCTTTGTCTGGTCAGCTGTTTCTGGGGGTTAAACCAGCCCAGTCTTAATCCCTTTGATCATCAGTCCTCCCTCTCTGTTACTGGCTTTCTTGAGTTCAGCTAAGTACTTAACCAAGAGAGTCTGCCTCTTCTTCGATCAGCCACTAAATAAAGTTTCTGTTTCCCAGACTCTCTGGCCATAGGATTGAAGGCTGGCACTCCCCAGATCTATGTCTAAAATCCATATATGAGAGAGTACATGCCATGTTTCTCTTTTTGTGACTGGGTTACCTCACTCAGGATGGTTTCTTCTAGTGTCATCCATTTGCCTGGGAATCTCATGATTCCATTATTTTTTTCTGCTGAATAGTACTCCATTGTGTAGATGTACCACATTTTCTCTATCCACTCTTCAGGTGAGGGACATCTAGGTTGCTTCCAAGTTCTGGTAATTGCAAATAAAGCTGCTATGAACATAGTGGAACAGATATCTTTGTGGTATGAATGGGCATCTTTTGGATATATGCCTAAGAGTGGAGTTGCTGGGTCTTGTGGTAGGTTTATTCCCATTTTTCTGAGGAATCTCCATACTGATTTCCAAAGTGGCTGAACCAGTTGGCACTCCCACCAGCAATGGAGGAGTGTCCCCCTTTCACCACATCCTCTCCAGCATAAATTGTCATTGGTGTTTTTGATTTTTGCCATTCTGACAGGAGTGAGATGGTATCTGAGAGTTGTTTTTATTTGCATTTCCCAGATGGCTAAGGATGTTGAGCACTTTCTCAAGAACCTCTCAGCCATTTTAGACTCCTCTATTAAAAACTATTTAGTTCTGCAGCCCACTTTTTAATAGGGACCTTTGGTGTTTTGGAGACTTGCTTCTTAAGTTCTTTGTAAATTTTGGAGATCAACCCTCTGTCAGATGTGGGGTTAGCGAATATTTTTTCCCATTCTGTGGGCTGCCTTTTTGTCTTGCTGACTGTGTCCTTTGCTTTACAGAAGCTTCTCAGTTTCAGTAGGTACCATTTGTTAATTGTTGATCTCACTGTCTGTGCTACTGGTGTTATGTTCAGGAAGCTGTCTTCTGTAACAAATCGTTCAAGGGTACCACCCACTTTCTCTTCTAAGAGGTTCAGTGTGGCTGGATTTATGTTGAGGTCTTTGATCCATTTGGACTTAAGTTTTGTGCATGGCGATAAACATGGATCGATCTGCATTCTTCTACATGCCAGTCTTCAATTATGCCAGCACCATTTGTTGAAGATGCTTTCTTTATTCCATTGTGAATTTTTAGCTTCTTTGTCAAAGATCAGATGTTCGTACGTGTGTGGATTAATACCCGGATTTTCAATTCGATTCCATTGGTCTACCTGTCTATTTTTGTGCCAATACCAAGCTGTTTTCAGGACTATAGCTCTTTAATAGAGCTTGAGGTCAAGGATTGTGATGCCTCCTGACGTTGCCTTGTTGAACAGGGTTGTTTTGGCTATCCTGGGTCTTTTGTTTTTCCATACAAAATTGATTATTGTTCTTTCAAGGTCTGTGAAGAATTGTGCTGGGATTTTAATGGGGATTGCATTGAAACTGTAGATTGCTTTTGGCAGGATTGCCATTTTTACTGCATTGATCCCACCTTTCCAAGAGCATGGGAGATCTTTCCATTTTCTGAGGCCTTCTTTAATTTCTTTCTTTAAAGATTCCAACATTTTACGATACAGGTCTTTCACTTGTTTGGTTAGCGTTACCCCAAGGTATTTTATGTTGTTCGTGGCAATTGTAAAGGGTGATGTTTCTCTGATTTCTCTTTCAGCCCTTTTATCATCTGTATATAGTAGGGCTACTGATTTTCCTGAGTTGATCTTGTAGCCTGCCACTTTGCTGAAGGTGTTAATCAGGTGTAAGAGTTCCCTGGTAGAGTTCTTTGGGTCTTTGATGTAAACTATCATATCGTCTGCAAACAGTGAAAGTTTGACCTCTTCCTTCCCAATTTGTATCCCCTTGACCCCCCTTTGTTGTCGTATGGCAATAGCTAGAACTTCAAGTGCCATGTTGAAAAGGTATGGAGAGAGTGGACATCCTTGTTTTGTTCCTGATTTTAGAGGAATTGCCTTGAGTTTCTGTCCATTTAGTTTGATGTTGGCTGTTGGTTTACTGTATATAGCTTTTATTATGTTTAAGTATGTCCCTGTTATCCCAGATCTCTCCAAGACCTTTATCATGAAGGGGTGATGGATTTTGTCAAAGGCTTTTTCAGCATCTAGTGAGATGATCATGTGATTTTTGTTTTTCAGCTTGTTTATATGGTGGATTACGTTGATGGATTTTCGTATGTTGAACCATCCCTGCATCCCTGGGATGAAACCTACTTGATCATGGAGAATGATTGTTTTGATGTGTTCTTGGATCCGATTTGCCAGTATTTTATTGAGTATTTTTGCATCAATGTTCATGAGGGATATTGGTCTGAAGTTCTCTTTCTTAGTTGTATGTTTGTGTGGCTTGGGGATCAAGGTTATTGAAGCCTCATAGAAAGAGTTTGGCAAAGACCCTTCTGCTTCTATTATGTGGAACACTTTGAGAAGAATTGGTACAAGCTCTTCTTTGAATTTCTGGTAGAATTTTGCAATGAGGCCATCTGGACCTGGGCTTTTTTTGGTTGGGAGACTTTTGATGACAGCTTCTATTTCCATAGGGGTTATAGGTCTATTTAAGTTGCTTATCTGTTCTTGATTTAGTTTTGGCAATTGATAGCTGTCCAGGAAGTCATCCATTTCCTTTAAATTTTCGAATTTTGTGGAGTACAGATTTTCAAAGTATGACCTAATGTTCCTCTGGATTTCCTCAGAGTCTGTTGTTATGTCCCCTTTTTCATTTCTGATTTTGTTAATTTGCGTGTTCACTCTCTGCTGTTTGGTAAGTTTGGACAAAGGTTTGTCTATCTTGTTGATTTTCTCAAAGAACCAACTCTTCGTTGCATTGATTCTTTGTATTGTTTTCCTGGTTTCTACTTTATTGATTTCAGCCCTCAATTTGATTATTTCCTGGCGTCTACTCCTTCTAGGGGAGTGTGCTTCTTTGTGTTCTAGAGATTTCAGCTGTGATGTTAATTCTCTGTTATAATTGTTAACCTGTTTCTTTATGTGAGCACTTAGCGCTATGAACTTCCCCCATAGCACTGCTTTCAAAGTGTCCCATAGGTTTGGGTATGTTGTGTCTTCATTCTCATTGAATTCGAGGAAGTCTTTAATTTCTTTTTTTATTTCCTCTTTGACCCAGGGATGTTGCAGTTGAGCATTATTCAATTTCCATGAGTTTGTAGGATTTCTGCAATTTGTGTTGTTGTGGAATACTAATTTTAAAGCATGGTGGTCTGATAAGATGCATGGAGTTATTCCAATTTTTTTGTAGCTGCTGAGGTTTGATATGTTGCCAAGTATGTGGTCGATTTTTGAGAAGGTTCCATGTGGTGGTGAGAAGAATGTATATTCTTTTTTATGTGGATGAAATGTTCTATAGATATCTGTTAATCCCAGTTGGGTCATTACTTCTATTAGCCCTTTTGCTTCTTTGTTGAGTTTCTGTTTGGTATTCCTGTCTAGTGGTGAGAGTGGTGTGTTGAAATCTCCCACTATAACTGTGTGGGGCTTTAGATGAGATTTAATTTCTAATAATGTTTCCTTAACGAATGTGGATGCCTTTGTATTTGGGGCATAGATGTTCAGGATAGACACTTCCTCTTGGTGGGTTTCACCTGTGATGAGTATGTAATGACCTCCTCCATCTCTTTTGATTGATTTTATTTTAAAGTCTAGTTTGTTAGATATTAGGATTGCTACACCTGCTTGTTTCTTGGGTCCATTTGATTGAAAAAATTTTCCCCAATCTTTAACTCTCAGGTAATGTCTGTCTTTAAGGGTGAGGTGTGTTTCTTGTATGCAGCAGAAGGAAGGGTTCTGTCTTCGAATCCAATCTGCCAGTCTGTGTCTTTTTATGCGTGAGTTAAGGCCATTAACATTGAGGGATATTAATGACCAATTATTGCTCATCCTTCTTGGATTTGCGATGGTTGTTGTTGGTGGAATTATGTGTGGAATTTCACCCCTTTGTTCTTTTGGCTGTTGGTAGAGAGGGATTCTCTAATGCTTATGTTTTTCTGGTTGTAGTTAGCTTCCTTGGGTTGGAGTTTTCATTCCAAAATTTTCTGTAGGGCTGGGTTAGTGGACACATATTGCTTGAATCTAGTTTTGTCATGGAATATCTTGTTTTCTCCGTCTATAGTGATTGAAAGCTTTGCCGGGTATAGTAGTCTGGGCTGGCATCCATGGTCTCTTAGTGTAGGTAGAATATCTATCCAGGACCTTCTGGGTTTCAGCGTTTCCATGGAGAAATCAGGTGTAATTCTGATAGGTCTGCCTTTATATGTTACTTGACCTTTTTCCTTAGCTGCTCTTAATATTCTTTCTTTATTCTGTATGTTTGGGGTCTTGATTATTATGTGGCGAGGGGAATTTTTTTGTGGGCCACTCTATTTGGTGTTCTGTAGGCTTCTTGTACCTTCATTGGCATGTCTTTCTTAAGGTTGGGGAAGTTTTCTTCTATGATTTTGTTGAATATGCCTTCTGCCCCTTTGAGGTGGATTTCTTCTCCTTCTTCTATACCTATTTTTCTTAGGTTTGGTCTTTTCATGGTGTCCCATATTTCCTGGATGTTTTGTGTTAAGGATTTGTTGGATTTAAGGTTTTCTTTGGTTGATAAATCCATTTCTCGTAGCGTATCTTCAACACTTGAGATTCTCTCTTCCATTTCTTCTATTCTGTTGGTAATGCTTGTATTGGTAGTGCCTGACTGTTTGTCCAGCTTTTCTATTTTCTGCCTTTCTTCAGATTGTGTTTTTTTAATGACTCTATTTCAGTTTTCAACCCTTGCAGTGTTTGCATTGCTTCTTGCACTTTTCTGTTTATCTGTTTGTCCGTTTGTTGCCTTTTATGAATTTTTTGGTTTGTTCTTTCTTCCATTTCTTGCATTTTTTGGTTTGCTTTTTGTTCCATTTCTCGCATTTTGTGCTTTGTTTCTTCTTCCATTTCCTTCCTTTATTGGTTTGTTTCTTCTTCCATTTTTTCATTTTTTGCTTTGTTTTTTCTACCATTTCTTGCATTTTTTGCTTTGTTTCTTCTTCCATTTCCTGCCTTTTTTGGTAGGATTCTCTTCCAATTCTTGCATTTTTTGCTTTGTTGTTTCTTCCATTTCTTGCATTTTTTGCTTCATTTCTTCTTCCATTTCCCGGCATTTTTTGGTTTGTTTTTTCTTCCAATTCTTGCATTTTTGGTTTGTTTTTTCTTCCATTTCTTGCATTGTTTGGTTTGTTTTTTCTTCCATTTTTTTGAGGGATTTTCCAATATCCTCTTTTAGGGCCTCTATCATTTTCATGAAAGTGTTTTTAGGGTCGTTCTCTTCTGCTTCGTCCGCATTGGAATGTTGGGGTCTTGCTGGTGTGGATTCTCTAGAATTTGGCGGTGTCATATTTGTTTTTCGGTTGCTGTCTGTGTTTTTGTATTGTCTCTTTGCCATCTCTTCTTCTAGTGGGTGCAGAAAGAGCCCCTTACTGGTCTGGGGACCAGAGTTCCCTTTTGGTTGGTGCTAGCAAGTCCAATAATCTGTTGGTTCTTCTATACCTTGTCCAAATGGTGGTCCGTGGGTGGAGAAGAAGAACAGGAATCTGGGGCGCTTAGCCTCCTACCTGGTCCCCTGGACCCTATGCTGGGTCCTGTTT
Organism: Mesocricetus auratus; assembly: GCF_017639785.1. NCBI lineage: Eukaryota > Metazoa > Chordata > Mammalia > Rodentia > Cricetidae > Mesocricetus > Mesocricetus auratus. The sequence goes on along the minus strand of NW_024434026.1, from coordinate 16,354 downwards.
TACCTGATCCAGAACAGCTACTCCCCTGGTATCCCTGGCTCCTCTAGTTTCCTGGTCTCGTTGGTGGAAGAGAAGATCTGGAGTCTGGGGTGCTTGGCTCCCGCCGGGATTGGGAGCTCTGTGCAGTTCCCAGGCGATCTGCAGGCTCTGGAACACAGGCCGGGAAGCCGGCCTGTTTACCTGATGCTGCCGGAGGGACAGCTACTTCCCTGTACTCCCAGCCTCCTCTCGTTTCCTGGTCTCGTTGGTGGAAGAGAAGATCTGTAGTCTGGGGTGCTTGGCTCCCGCCGGGATTGGGAGCTCTGTGCAGTTCCCAGGCGATCTGCAGGCTCTAGAACACAGGTCGGGAAGCCAGTCTGTTTACCTGATGCTGCAGGAGGGACAGCTACTTCCCTGTACTCCCAGCCTCCTCTCGTTTCCTGGACTCGTTGGTTGGAGAGAAGACTTGGAGTCTGGGGTGCTTGGCTCCCGCCAGGATTGGGAGCTCTGTGCAGTTCCCAGGCGATCTGCAGGCTCTGGAACACAGGCTGGGAAGCCGGCCTGTTTACCTGATGCTGCCGGAGGGACAGCTACTTCCCTGTACTCCCAGCCTGCCTCTCTTTTCCTGGTCTCGTTGGTGGGAGAGAAGATCTGGAGTCTGTGGTGCTTGGCTCCCACCGGGATTGGGAGCTCTGTGCAGTTCCCAGGCGATCTGCAGGTACTGGAACACAGGCCCGGAAGCCTGCCTGCTTACCTGATGCTGCAGGAGCAACAGCTGCCTCCCTGTTCTCCCTGTCTCCTCTGGTTCCCTGGTCTCGTTTGTGGGAGAGAAGATCTGGAGTCTGGGTGCTTGGCTCCAGCCGGGATTGGGAGCTCTGTGCAGTTCCCAGGCGATCTGCAGGCACTGGAATACAGGCCGGGAAGCTGGCCTGTTTACCTGATGCTGCTGCAGGAACAGCTGCTTCCCTGGACTCCCAGCCTCCTCTCGTTTCCTGGTCTCGTTGGTGGGAGAGAAGATCTGGAGTCTGGGGTGCTTGGCTCCCGTCGGGATTGGGAGCTCTGTGCAGTTTCCAGGCGATCTGCAGGCACTGGAATGCAGGCCGGGAAGCCGGCCTGTTTACCTGATGCTGCCGGAGGAACAGCTGCTTCCCTGACTCCCACTAACACAGAAATTTTTAACTTTTCTGTGTATGAATACTGGGAAAGGCGACCCTAAGGAAGATATAATACAGAAAGTCTGAAATGCATTTTAACATTATTCTTGGGATTAAAGCAGGAGAGCCAATCCAACTCTAAAGCCAGCGTTAATTAGATGAATTGGGACTCAGGCATATTAAGAAGCGAAGGAATAGAAATTACAATAACAAAATACAGAGATTGATAACACGTTGTATTATTGCATGTTTGGTGGTCCTTTGGGTAGCTATCCTTTCTTCTTTAGGTATCCATACACCTAGTATTTTTTCATTGTTCAGAAATAATTTTTCCTGTAAATACACAAACAGAACAATTCTCTTTGCTTTGATGAGATCTCCTTATACAAAGCATACCTTATAGATGAGCAGTCATCTTTCCTCCTCTTGAGAGGTTTTCTGTTCTGATCGAAATTTAATTAATTTAGATGGGACCCAAAGGTTCTCTTCTCCCGTGGAAACAAAAGCAAAACATGTTCCCCATCGTATCACATATCCTGGATATACAGACTGAGGTCATAACGTCCTTTGACACCGTTTGTAAAGAGAAACCTTTTCCTTGAGAGAAGCCTTCCTGCCAGCCTGGTTCTAGACCTTCATCAGTCCCAAATAAACACACAGGAGACTATAGGAATTATGAAGCTGTTGGCATTGATTATTTCTTACTGTCTAGCTCTGACTTAAGTATTTATCCCTTAATTGATAATCTAAGGATTTCTCTTATTGGAGAGGTTTCTGGGCTTCCTACCACATGGCATTACATCTTGATTCTCTGTGTTTCTCTTTTCCAGAGTTCTCCTGGACTCCTAGTCCCACCTATCTTGGTTCCCAATTCGCCCAACAGTGCTTTATTGACATATACATAGGACTTCCCCCATGACATTGACTTTGATACACGGAGATAAAGATAGTCATCAAAAATTAAAAAGCATTAGGGAAGAAATGAGTTCAAATACAAGGTTTCAAGTTAGGAGATACACTCAATCTTGCTGGGAGGCAAAAAAACTCTGGGACCCAACTAGCCTCACACAGAGCATTCTTAGACTAGTTACCCCTAGTGACATGCCTAGGCAGTCCCATCTCCATACTCTGCAATGTTATCATCAGGCAGTCTTCCTTCAGAAAGTTTCCTTGGGTTGTTCTTTTGTGGGACAAATGGATCTTCTGTGAGCCCCAAAACCCCTGTCACCATCATACTTAGAGGACTGGGGTTGTACCTTCATCAGTATGCCTAGGCCTGAGCCTCATATCTTTAAGAAGGGATGGTGAAAGATTTATATATATCCAGACCGGTAGACAAACACAACTACTCATATGCCAACTCTTTCCTAAAACAACACACACAAAGTATGTATTTTGAGTCAGAATATATTGGCCCAATTTTTAGATTTATTTATTTTTATTTTGTGCATGTGCATGTTTACCTATATCAACCTGCTCTATGTGGGGGGCTAGTGCCCACAGGAGTCAGAAGAGGGTACCAGATATCCTAGAACTGCAGTTACAGGTGTTTGTAATTTACCATGTATATTCTAGGAATCAAACCCAGGTCCTCTGCATGACCAAGTGCTCTTAACTACACCGCCATCTCTCTAAACCCTTGGCTTAAAATTTTGCCTCAGAAAGAAAGCCATATTTTCTTCTAGGCTTACGGTGGGTTTTTAGCAGTTTACTCAGTTGGGAAAGAAAACTGGAAGTCTTAATTGTTCAGTCAAATTGAACCTCTGTGCTTTTTTGTGCTGGCAAAACACTGGGTTCCACAGTTCAGTGCTACCTCAGGTTTGCCTGCTTTTGTCTGTCCTCCACTTTCGAATCTGGGGTAATTGCCCTGATGACTCCCCTGTAGGTTTGTACTTGTCTCGGCTGTCATGTAGAATAGCTTCTAGCACCTGGGCAACCTATTCTGTGTCCTGTCTGTCCCCACGAATTTATTTTTATCTGTGTAAACTTAGATATGTCCTTAAGGACCCATGGTGCTTTGGTCTAGGGAGTCTTTGGGGATAACGTATTGAATTTAACACTGGGGTAGCTCATATCTGCAATGTCTCATTGGTAAAGGCCTGTTCCTGTTTGGCTATAACAGGAGGTGGTAGCACTTAGAAGAGGTGACACAGTGGGAAATGGAGCTTAAAGAGGACAGAGGGACCACATCCTTCCACTCTGTCTTTCCTTCAGTCCCTTCCTTCTTCACCAGTTCTCTCAGTGATGTGCCATATTTACCATAGCACTGAACCGGTCATGGAATTAACCTAATGAGCTCCAAACACGGTAAACTTTCTATCTTTTGACAGCGTTTCACCTCAGGTGTTCACAATAGCAATGGCAACTGCTGAGAGAACAGCATAGATAAGAGCTATTTCAAGCCTTCTTTAACTGGATGCTGGCACACACTTTTTTCACCACAGATCTCAGCAGGTTCAGGCTATCGTGGGATGCATAGTGAGACCAGGAATTAACAAGTATTTCAGTTGAGCTTCCTGGCACATTGTGTGTGTGTGTTTGTTTCTGTTCTTCCATCATATAACCTCCAGATTATTCTGCCCTCTTCAATCCATCCGGAGAAGATAGTGACTTTTCAGTTGTATTGTGGGCTCTGAGGTAGCACTGGAGACCAGACCTGCTTGTCTGAAACATGGCCTGTAATAAAAAACTAACGATGTAGCCGGGCATAGGTGGTGCACGCCTTTAATCCCAGCACTCAGGAGGCAGAGGCAGGCGGATCTCTGTGAGTTCGAGACCAGCCTGGACTACCAAGGTAGTTCCAGGACAGCCTCCAAAGCCACAGAGAAACCCTGTCTCGACAAACCAAAAAAAAAAAACTAACAATGTCTGACCAGTGACCCAGTAATTCCCATTTAAATTGAACAGGGAGTCAGAAACCATGTTCAGACAAAATAATCATTAAAGTATGAACATTAAATGATGCTTTGGGGAGGACACAAAGTAGGAAAGATGGTTAGGAGGGATGGGATTGACTCAAAGTTTGAAACTAAGGAAGCTTTTCAAGAAAGACATGTGGATTACTCATGGAGAGACACCCCAGGCAGAAGAGATAGCAAGTGTAAAGGCGCTGGGGCAGGCATATGCTTGCTGTGTTTAAGGAACCAGGAGGGTTAAGCAACTGGGGTACACTGAGGAAGGAAATTGAGTATATACAGATTGCGTAGGTTTATAGAGCCTAAGAATGTTTAATGTGGAATGTATATTTTGTAGCTTAAAACATAGTGACTCACTGAACTAGGACAGAAGGGCAGAGAAACTTGTGGCACCCATGTGGTACACGGCCCAGATCTCAAAGAATACTGCAGGATTCCACCATCACATTCCTTAATAGATTCCAAACCTGACACAGATGTAGCTCACGCCAGTGAGAGAGCCATGGGCTTTAGATCTGCAGAACAGGCCTGGTGGTCTCAGGAAAGCTGTCAACATTTCCAGGGCCTCTAAGACAGGGTTATAAGAGATAGGTTAATAACATGTTCATACGCCTATATTGAACAGGTATAATGCGACAGTGGGAGAGTTGAGAATTGAATCAGAAGTCTCTGTAGGCTACCTATTTTATTTCAGGTCTGGTCTGGAATATCCCTGTACACTAAGTGTGCAATATATGTCACTGTGATTGGGTTAATAAAGAAGCTGACTGGCAATAGCTGTGACAGGATAAGGTTGGGTGGGATAACCAGCAAGGGACAGTGGAGAAAATGTAGAGTGAGAGGTTGCTCAGCCAGGCATGGAGGAAACAAGAGGATCAAGATATAAGATGGTAATGCCATATGTCAGAAAGTAGATTGACATAAATGGGTTAATGTAAGGTTGTAGAGTTAGCTAGTAAAAAGCCTTAGCTATTAGCTAGCATTTACAATTAATATTGAGTCTCTGTGCATTTATTTGAGAACAGCTGCTGAGATACAGAGAAGCTCCTTCTACAGTCTGGTCTATAACCAAGTGTCTGTTTTACTTAAGGATGAGACAAGGTTGCTGTAAGTCCCAGTCAATGGTGTCAGATAACAACCTCATTGTGTGTGTAGTGTTTTGTTTTTTCAAGATAGAGTGTCTTAGTTAGGGTTTCTAGTGCTGTGACGATACATCATGACCACAGCAGCTCTTTTTATTTGCCTATCAATCCCAGTCCCTCTTCATTCCAACCTCCCATGCCCACCACCATCATTCCCACCCCATCCACCTCCCGAGGAGGTTAGAGACCTTCCATCGGGTATCATCAAAGTCTGTCACACTCATTTGGGGCGGGATCTAGGCCCTCCCTGGTGTATCTAGGCTGAAGAGTATCCTTCCATAGGAATGGGCTGCACAAGTCCATTTGTGCACTGAGAGATAAATACTGGGTATACTGCCAGGGTTGCCCAGGCCTCCTGACTGACACCACATTCAGGGGCATGGTTCTGTTCTGTATGGTTCTCAGCTATCGGGCTCAGGTCCATGAGTCCCCACCTGATTAAGTCAGCTGTTTTTGTTGGTTTCTCAGCATTATCTTGACCCCTGTGCTCATTACTCCTCCTTTCTACAACAGAATTCCAGGAGTTCTGCTCAGTGCTAGCTGAGAAGTCTCTGCTTCTGTTTCCATCAGCTACTGGATGAAGGTTCTAGGATGGCATTTGGGTACTCATCAATCTCATTATAGGAAGGGCATTTAGGGTAGCCTCTCCAATATTACTTACATTCTTTTTTGGTTTACAGAGACAGGGCTTCTCTTTATTGTTTTCGAGGCAGTGGGTCCAGCCTAGCTTACGAACTCAAAGAGATCTGTCTGTCTCTGCCTCCCGAGTGCTGGTATTAAAGGCATGTGCCACCACCACTAGGCATGGCTTAGATTCTTAGTTGAGGTCATCCTTAGTGGATAGCTGGACATTTAACTAGTGACAGGTTACTACTTTAAGCCTGTAAGACTCCCCTATTAAGGTATCTCTTGTTCTCCTCTATTCATTCCCCAACTCATTCTGCCAGCTCCTCCTGTCCTCCTCCCCATTCTTCTTCTCCCCTTCTCTTTCTGCTACCTCCCCTCTCCCTGTGCTCCCAGTTTGCTCAGGAGATCTTTCCCTTTTCCACCCTATGGGGACCCTGTATGCCTCTCATAATGTCCTCCTTATTTTCCTAGCTTCTCTGAGGTGATGGATCAGAGGCTGGTAACCCTTTGTTCTATGTCTTTGTTCTTTGTCTTTCTGTGACTTTGTTACCTCACTCAACATGGTTTCTTTTTATTTTTATGTTTAAATATAGATTAGAAACATGGTTTGTTTCACAAGTCAGTTCCAGGTCCCTCTCCCTTTCCCTCCCTCCTCCCGTGCCCTCACCCCAACTCCCCATTATACCCTCATTTTCCCACGGAGAGTGAGGCACTCCATGGGGGTGTCTATAGTCTGTCATTTCATCCAGGGCAGGGACTGAGACCCTCCCCCAATGGTTCAGGGTGAGAGTGCATCTCACATTGATGAATGGGAGTCCAAAGTCTATTTGTATACTCAGGATAAATACTGATCTCCTGCCCAGAGCTCAATAGATTACCTAGGCCTCCTCACTGACACCCATGTGCAGGGGTCTTGATCACTCCAATGTTGGATTCCCAGGCATCAGCCTTGGATTAAAGAGTTAACCCTTGTTCAGGTCAGCAGTTTCAGGGGTTAAACCAGCACAGTCCTTCCCAGATCTATGTCTAAAATCCACATATGAGAGAGTGCATGCCATATTTCTCTTTTTGTGACTGTGTTACCTCACTCAGGATGGTTTCTTCTAGTGTCATCCATTTGCCTGCAAATCTCAAGATTCCATTGTTTTTATGCTGAATAGTACTCCATTGTGTAAATGTACCACATTTTCTCTATCCACGCTTCAGTTGAGCGACTTCTAGGTTGCTTCCAAGTTCTAGCTATTACAAATAATGCTGCTATGAACATAGTGGAACAGACATCCTTGTTGTATGAATGGGCATCTTTGGATATATGTCAAAGAGTGGAGTTGCTGGGTCTTGTGGTAGGTTTATTCCCATTTTTTGAGGAATCTCCATGCTGATTTCCAAAGTGGCTGAACCAGTTGGCACTCCCACCAGCAATGGAGGAGTGTCCCCCTTTCACCACATCCTCTCCAGCATAAAAATTTCATTGGTGTTTTTGATTTTAGTCATTCTGACAGGAGGGAGAAGGTATCTCAGAGTTGTTTTGATTTGCATTTCCCTGATGGCTAAGGATGTTGAACACTATCTCAAGTGCCTCTCAGCCATTTTAGACTCCTCTATTGAAAATTCTCTATTTAGTTCTGCAGCCCACTTTTTAATCGGATTCTTTGGTGTTTTGGAGACTTGCTTCTTGAGTTCTTTGTAAATTTTGGAGATCAATGCTCTGTCAGATGTGGGGTTAGTGAATATTTTTCCCATGCTGTGGGCTGCCTTTTGTCTTGCTGACTGTGTCCTTTGCCTTACAGAAGCTTCCCAGTTTCAGAGTTCCCATTTATTAATTGTTGATCTCACTGTCTGTGCTACTGGTGTTATGTTCAGGAAGCTGTCTCCTGTACCAATTCGTTCAAGGGTACCACCCACTTTCTCTTCTAAGAGGTTTAGTGTGGCTGGATTTATGTTGAGGTCTTTGATTCATTTGGATTTAAGTTTTTTACATGGCGATAAACATAGATCGATCCACAGTGTTCTAAATGCTGGCCTCGAGTTATGTCAGCACCATTGTTGTAGATGCTTTCTTTATTCCATTGTATATTTTTAGCTTCTTTGTCAGAGATCAGATTTCCATACGTGTGTGGATTAAGATCAGTGTTTTCTATTCAATTCCATTGGTCTACCTGCCCATTTTTGTGCCAATACCAAGCTGTTTTCAGGACTATATTTCTATAATAGAGCTTGAAGTCAGGGATGGTGATGCCTGCAGACGTTGCCTTGTTGAACAGGGTTGTTTTTTATGTAACCTGGGTCTTTTGGTTTTCCATACAAATTGATTATTATTCTTCCAAGTTCTGTGAAGTATTGTGCTGGGATTTTAATGGGGATTGCATTGAATCTGTAGAGTGCTTTTGGAACTATTGCCATTTTTACTACATTGATCCTACCAATCCAAGAGCATGGGAGATCTTTGAATTTTCTGAGGGTTTCTTTAATTTCTTTCTTTAAAGATTCAAAGTTCTAGCTGATAGAGTTTTCACTTGTTTGGTTAGCGTTACCCCAAGTTATTTTATGTTGTTTGTGGCAATTGTAAAGGGATATGTTTCTCTGATTTCTTTCTCAGCCATTTTATTATCAGTATATAGTAGGGCTACTGATTTTCTTGAGTTGATCTTGTAGCCTGCCACTTTGGAAGGGGTTAATCAGTTGTAAGTGTTCCTTGGTAGAGTTCTTTGGATCATTTATGTAAACTATCTTTATCATCTGCAAATATTGAAATTTTGACCTCTTCCCAATTTGTATGCCATGATACAGTCCATTTGTTATTATGGGTCTGGCTGAGAACTTCAAGTACAACAGTGAAACATATGGAGATGGACATGCGTTTTTTGTTCCGATTTTAGAGGAATTCAGTGACTATCGTGGACAATAGCCTGGGCACATCCTTTTGGGAGGACAGGGTCTATAGGATTTGAGCAGACAGAGGTTCCCCTGTTTGAAAGGTTGAGAAGGGGGTCTATCCTAGGCAGGTTGAATCCTCCTGTCTGTCCATCCTCATTCCTTCTAGAGGATGCCCACATCAGCAACACATCTGCCTGCTTCCATCAATCAAGGAGGCATGCATTTAGTAATCGAGAGCTTGAAGTACATTAACCAGGAGTTATGCAAGCTACTCTGGCACCAGAACCAACTTGTGCACCAGAGCCAGAGAGTCCAAACACCACAGAAGATTCTGTGACATCTCTGCTGTTGATACCAGATGTGAAAGCAGCTGTTTAGCCAGCACACCGGTGGCTGCTATGGGATCCTCTTTGTATCCACCATGTCAGCAGACCACAGTGCAACTTTCACTTATCCCTCCTTCTATCAATGTGATCTCTCTCATGAGGAATGCCTGCCACACTTTCTCCTCGTTTCCATCTATATCCATTCTGACAGACAGCACAAGTTCTGTATTCCTCCACAGAGTCTCATCCTGGTTTCCACCATGCTCCGTTCCACTGCATCCCAACCAGCTCCCCTCCCCGAGAAATAGCCTCTCTCTTCTCTTTCTGGCTAATCCAACATTGTGTGAAGTATCGGTTTCAGCAACAAATTATTAGTGATTTATTCACTGTCTTAATTAAGGTTGTGATGTCCACTCAGCATGCTTGTACATGGGTTAGCAATGTCCCCAAGCAGATACGTGAAGCCATACTGGAGAGAAGGAGGCCAAAATCCCCTGATTTCCAGAGACCAGGAGAATGCCTGAGAAGTGTTGCTAGAAATACAGAGAATTGAGGCTAGCTGTCATTTACTGTGTTCCTAGAGCTAAGGTCATGTGTTTAGAGGGTCAGAGCTGCCCAGGTGTCCTTCAAACAGGTTTCTGCTTTAGTTTCATTCTCCTTACACTAGGTAGCAGTACCATTTTGGGTTGAATGAGGTATGTAATGCTCATGAGGATGCCTGATTCTCGCAGAGTGCAAGCTGGACACACTATCCACCATTACCACCTCATTATTTTCTTGCAAGATGCGTGTAGTTCTCAGAGGTGTTTCATGCTGAGTGATGTACGCTATGCTCATTTCCTTGAAATATTGTCCTTTTCATCAATTGCAGAGGACAGTCTGCAGTTACGATGTCGAGATTTTAGTTATCATTTCCTCCAGTGTTTATAGTCATGTCCAACCAAACAAGACAACAGAGACTTTGCCATGCTCTCTGGATCTCAGGACAATTCCAATGGTGACCATGTTGAGGTGCCTTTCCAAATATGTCACCTTGGATATCTAAGGGACTTTTCTTTCTAGTGAGGCCAGTCAGGGTGTCCAGAACTTCTAAAGGTTGCATATCTGCTCACTGTAGTTTCCCAGGAATTAGGGATCTCACCTATCAATCACCATGGCATTTTTCATAGGGGGAAAATCTACAAGCCTCAGCTAGGTAACATAAGTGACCAGACATCAGAGAGTCCATATAACAGCTTGGGGTTGAATTTCAGAAGGTCTGTGTAGAGGCAAAGAAGGATGGAGTTATGTGAGTTGTTTAGAAAAGTCAGCTGAAGCCCTTCATCCTGAGTGGTTTTGTATCAATATTCCTGTAGTGAAACAGAAAGTCAAGAATGTGCCAGTCCTCCACAGCAGGGCAGTGAACTAACTACAACAAGATTGTACAGGAAATTTAAGATGGTAAAGGCGTGTGTGTCCATACACAAACAGACAGGAAACTGTCTTACAGGTCATAGATTATTATGTGGAAAAGACTGGACCTCCATGAGATCTCAGTAGAGCTAATAAGGGACTGCCGAGTCATAATAATGAATAATGAATAAAAACTGAATCTTTGATCTTTATAAGTGAAAGAGCTAAAAATGAAAACATCACAAATTGATAACAATGAAATAATACACAAGATTATATTTTAAACATACACAGTGAGAACCAGACATTTCCAGTATAAGCTTTGTACTACCTAAAGTATAATACAGAGACTGTATTACTCTGCTCATGAGCTGAGAGGCTCAGTTATCTCTCCAGTTGCCATTATTGTTAAAGTTGGCTGGAAAGGAAAGGAACTCTCGAGACTTAGCTCTGAAGATACACTAAATTAGCATGCACTTAGCTGCTTGCTTCACGCTGCTGAGGGGCTGCCTGATAACTTTGAGAAGTAGGCCGAGTGTTGCAGCCCTTTTCTAGCATGTGTAGAAGTGCCTGTCATCGATGCACCAGCTACAGGGAAAGAAATAGATTTCAGTTGATATGTATACTTTCTGTCATTTCCTAATTTTAGGATTATCTGTGGTACATCCTCAGAAGCTACAAATCCTTAAGTCCCTAGATTCTGTGAAATTTAAAGTTCTATATTTTTCATTTAATAACTTGAAATGGTGAGAGACATTATGAGTCAAGTGGTTGTGCTTATAATGGACAAAACACACTACACAGAGATATATTGTACCAGGAAATGGTTGAAAAGAACAGAGTGGAGTTATATATAAATGATTTTTAACACTAAACAGAGGTCATTGTATCTGATTCTTTTCTGTGCTGTGATAAAGCATGTAGGACCAAGGCAACTTATGGAATGGATTTACCTGGGTTTGGTTTCCAGTGGAGACTGGTGCATTCTGTTGTGGATGAGGTGTGGCAGCAGGAACAGGAGTTGAGCTAGCATCTCAGGCTGCAAGTAGAAGCAGAGGCAAACTTCAGGTGATGGAGGGTTATAACCGTAAGCCCACTCAGTGACATCTGCACCTCCAGCAAGGCTTTGCAGCAAACCTCCTCAAATGGCATCACCACCTGGAGCCATGTATTCAGCATCTGGGAGCTCTGGAGACCTCCTGTCAGTCAACCACGTGTTTGATAATCGGTATCAGAGCTCATCAATGTGCAGATTATCAAAAAGTGGTAGGGTTATTATCGTCAGTCTGGTGGGAACCTGGCTGAAACTGCAGTCATATCATAAAGCTGCCATAATTTGGGTAACTTAATGCTATGTGTAGTATCTGGCATCATAATACTTAACATTATCTGATCAAATAATACATTTAGTGATATCTGATTTGGATTCAGATTAATACATTGGTCATTGATTGCTATAGAACAAGGTTAATCTCTGGTTAGAAAGGTGCAGAATTGTAGGTGTGAGAATCAAGAGACAGGTTCTCGACTGCTTGCATACCTTCTCTCCACTTCAAGCAGCTTATACTAAAATAGAAGCAGAGAGAGAACCAGAATATAAAGCTGAAACTAAATCCTGGCAGAGCAGCTCACATCCAGCGTTTGTGTTCTTTTTCTGGACTGACATAAATTAAGGACACCATCAGGTGGCATGAAACCACGAGCCCAGACCTCTCTTGGCTCTGGCTGAGCAATTTCCCTCATAGTTTGCGCGCCTTAGGTGCAACATGGTGCCCGGCAGTGAATTCCTCTTGTCCAGACATGGAAGGAGGGTTCCATGCTCATGAATCCAGGTACATCCTTGGACCTCGGTGGTTGGCCACCAGCTCAACTGCCTCCATCTCTACTCCCAGGCCTTGGACCCTCAGGTTGAAACTCAAAGAGCCACTCAACTGCTCTGATATCTGATCATCACACCCGGACTTGAACAGCCACACAAAACCTAGGCCCCAGGGAGCACCAGACATGGCACCACTGAAGTGTGTGTACACGCAGTGCACACTGCACACAAACACATCCAGCACACACAGCACACACACACTGAGACACAGAGTCGGACGAGACTGAGGAGACAGAGAAACAGCAGAAACACACTCCCTCAAGATTGCATGCAGGGATCGAGTACCTACACGACAGATACACAAGCTTGTGGAATGGGATTCTTGCTTCAGTTGTCCTGGGATTCTCACTCAGGTGTTTCCCTCCTCATTGGATTTCCTGCCTGCCTAAGGGCTCTGCCAGGTGGGACAGAGCAGACATCATTGTGTTGTTCCTTATTTTAGAAATGCACTGAGTTTCTCTGTAAAGATTGATCCTGAGCTGTGGGCTAGGTGTTAATTGCAATGTATGCTGAAGTATGTCCCTTGTTTCCCTAGTCTCTCTAGGACTTTGCATGAAGTGCTTTGTTTCTTATCAATGGTCTTTTACCATCATGATGAGATGAACATGTTTTGTGTCTTTAGCTCTGTTTATGTGGTGAATTATTTTTTATTTACATATTAGCTATCCATGTATCTATGGTAGGAAGCTTAATAAGGCGAGAGATTAATAAGGCGATAGATTACCTATGTTCTTAGAACTTGGTTTTACATGTATTTTATTGAGATGTTTCACATCTATGTCCCTCAGATATAAGTCATACAGTTTTATTTTTGTTGGTTGTTTTGTATGTTTTGTGTATAGAGTCATAATGACTTTGTAAAATAATTAAAAATATTTCTTCAGTTTGTGTTTTGTGAAATAATTTGAGGTGTATTGACATTCCTTCTTCTTTGAAGGTCTGGTAGAATTCCACACTGAATCCATCTGTCCGTGGCCTTTTTTTTGATTTGCGAGATTTTAAATTATTGCTTCTGTTTCATTAGAGTTTGTGGGGCTGTTTAAATTGATTGTTTCATCTTGATTTAAATTTGGTAAGTCATATATATCCATTTCTTTTCAGCTTCTAGTTTGGTGAAATACACATTTGTTGTTAAGATTTTCTGAATTTCATCAATTATCTGATGCATTGTCTCCTTTTCATTTCTAATTTCATTAATTTGGATCTTTTGGTTAATTTGGTACAGTCTTGTCAATCTTGATTTTTCAAGAACAAATTCTTTGTTTCATTGATTCTTGTATTTTTGTTTCTATTTAATTTATTTCAATCCTAAATTTGATTACTTATTCCCATCTATTCTAGTTTTCATATTATTTCTTCTTGCTTTTCTAAAATTTCAAGTGTGTAATTAAAGTTATTAATATGGGATTTCTCCATTTTTATATAAGCATGCTGTGCTATGAACTTGCTTCTAAGAAATGGCTTCTGTTTCTTCTAGTTTTAGATGTATATGTGTTTGCGCTTTAATTCAATTCTAGTTTTGGTTTCCTTCTTGAATTCTGTCTTATTGACCAATTTTTCCTTTAGTGGGAATTATTCAGTTTTCATGAGTTTGTATACTATCATATATTTCTATTGTTTTTGATATAGAGCTTTAATCCATAGTATTCATGGATGCAGGCGCATTCATATCATTTTTATATCTATTGTGTTTCTATGCATCAATATGAATTTGGTTTGGGAAAACTTCAGGACTACTAGGTTGTAACTATCTTTAGTTGTTGGGTAAAATGTTATAATTCTAATTGAATTTATGATTTAACTCCAACATTTCTCTATTTATTTTTCTGTTTGAATGACTTGTTTGTTGATGATTATTGAGGCACTGGAATACATACCTAGTGTTAGTATCATGTGATTTGGCTATAATAGTGTATAATTTATGAACTTGGATGTTCTTTTGTTTGGTGCATAAATGTTTGAAAAGGTATAATGTCCTCTTGGTGGTTTATTAATGGTGTATGAAGTATCCTTCTCTATCTAAATTAGTTTTGAGTTTGAAATCAAACTGTATCAGTGTATACTACACCTGCTTGCTTCTTGGTTCATTTGCACAATAATCTTTTTCCTCATCTTTTCTACTAGATGACATCTGCTGCACTTGCGTGAGTGGGTATGTTTCTTGGATAGAGCAAAAAAGTACAATCATCTTACAGTTCTGATGTCATCTTTTGTTAGTAAACTGAAGACCTATAGTTATTATTAATAGAAGTAGTATTAGATTCCATTGTTTAGTTGTTGCTGGTCTCTCTATCGATTTTTAATTATGTCTAGTGGTGATAGTTATTATATTGTAATTTGGTATGATTATTTGCCTTTCAGGACTAGTCCCTTATATAAGCTGGGTTGGTGGACATAAATAGCTTAAATTTTTATGTATTAAAGTATTTCTATTTGGTAGTGATGAGTGATGCTTTTAATCAACACTCAGTGAGGTAGAAAGCGAGTGGATCTGTATGGGTTTGAGACGAGCCTGGTCTACAAAGCTAGTTCCAGGACAGCCTCCAAAGTCACAGAAACCTTATCTCAAAAATAAACAAACAAAATCCAAAACAAGCACAAAGATTTTCTTTCTCTGTTGATTGCAGTTGATAGTTTTGCTGAGTATAATAGTTTTGGTCTTTAGAAATTGTAGAACATCTTCCCATGTACTTTGACTTTTAGAGACTCAATGAAAAGTCAGTTAATATTCTAACAGGACTACCTGTTCATGACTTAGTCTTTTCCCATATATTTTTAAATATTCTTCTTTGTTCTTGCACATTTAGTGGTTTGATTATTCTGTGTCAGTAGAGCTTCTTTTCTGGTACTATTTTGAGTTCTGCACACTTCATTATGACATGACAGGCATTTCATTCTTTAGATTGGGAAAATTTTCTTCTGCAATTTTATTAAATATATTTTCTGTTTCAACATCAGTTTATTCTCTTCCCTCTACTTACATATTATACATTCATTTGGCCTTGTATAGTGTCCCAGAGTTTGTAGAAGTTTTGGACCTATATTTTTAGATTTAGCACTTTCTTTGGCTTGAGTACTGTATTTCCCTGTACCTTGCCTTCATGACCTAAATTCTATCTTTCATATCTTTTAATCTGTTTATAGAAGTGTACATCTGAGTTTTGTTTGACATACTGATTTTTTAATTCTGTTTTATTTCAGTTTGGGTTTCCTTAAGTTCTATTTCATTCTTAAATTATACTTCTGTGTCTTAAGTTGTTTTTATTATTTAATTCAATTAACAGTTTGTCATCTTCATTAAGTCATTTATTTATATGTTTTACAGCCTTTGAACATATTCATAATTGATATTTTATGAAATAAGTCCTTGTCTTATGACATAACAGTTTATGCCCTTGTCTTATGCTTCTACTAAATTGCTTTCCTGAGGATCTAACAAAACATAGTCTGGCTTTTGGAAAAGACATATTGTCTTGGTTATTCATGTTTGTGTTTCTGTGCTGGGGTTGGTATCTGGAGTTAAAATGTTTGAGGTACTTCGTTTGTGTAGATATCATGTTTTTGTAGGGTGGGTATTCAATTTGGGGAGTTGATCTTTCCATATCTGGGTCTTATGAAAGTGTGGAATCTGGTGAGTCCTTGAATTCTAGCCAAGGTCTACAAGTCAGGAGATAGGCCAGAAGAGAAGGCTGAGAGTGATGGTGGAGAAGGACTAGAGGGATACTGGGTTTACACCAAGAGGCAGAGACCCTAGGGGCTGAAGGTAGGTTGAGAGGAGAGAGCAAGTCTGGAGACCCTGGAATGGAGGACAAGAAGTGGAATGAAGGTTCCCCCACTGGAGGCCCAGCCTTAGTGTATCAAGGTATCTGATTTTGGAAAGTGCTCATAGAAGATAATTGTTTGAATTAATTTTAATATAAAAATGTATGCCATCGAGACAGTGGCTCCTTTACATATACTTTCTCAAATACATGGAGAAAACCCAGAAACAATATAAATACTTTTTAGTAAGGGAAAGGCTAAATAAATTATAACACTTCACTATATTGGTACAATATACAAG
>NW_024434025.1:0-40500 GCF_017639785.1 Mesocricetus auratus | reverse complement strand
ATGTGTGCACCTACATACATACACACAGGAAAAAAACAAATATGAAAAAAGGAAAATAATACAAAACCATGTAACTGTACAAGAAGGTTCAATGGGAGCTTGCAGGATCCTAGTGACCTGAGTTCAATCCTTGGAATGCATACAAAGGTAGAAGGAGAGAATTATCTCCATAAAGATTACCCCTGACTGCCACACATGCACTGTGTCAACATATGTGTTTATCTCTGCCTCAGACACAATGTGAGTAAATACATATAAAAGAATGTTTAAATCAAGAATTGAGGTATGCTGAGATGAAAAAATAATGAGTGACAATACTATACACTTTTACTATGAAATTAATTGACAGGAAAATACAAAGCAAGGCCCTTGCACATCTCAACTGTGATGTTATATTATATATGATTTAATACAGTTTGCCTGAGGGTTCAGAATGCAGAGCTAGCCACAAGCCATAGAGGCCAGGCAGTGGTAGTACACATCTTTAACCCCAGGACTCAGGAGACAGAGGCAGATGGAACTCTTTCAAGTCCAAGACCATCCTGGGCTACACAAGAGTAAATCAGTCCAAAAGAGTAACTGAGCTCAAACCTTTAATCTCAGCACTCGGGATCACATGCCTTTGACCCTAGCAATAGGGAAGTAGAGACAGGAGTGATATGGCTGGGTAGAGAGAGGTATATAAGGCAGGAAGAGACAGGAACTCAGCATTGCCTCTGAGGATTCATGGAGAGTGCATTGCAGTCTGAGGATTCGTGGAGCTAGGATCACCCTTTCATTGTGAGGTAGGGGTAAGAGCTAGTATCTGGCTGCTTTGCTTTTCTGATCTTCAGCTTGACACCCCCAATATCTGTGTCTGGGTTTTTAATCATTCGTGCTACACTCAGCTCAAAGTTTTAAGTGGAAAGGCAATAGTAAAGTGCTATGGGCAATGAAAGAGACATGGCCAAGGCATGGACACACCTTAAATATGAAATAAGAACACTTACCCACCTTTTACAAAAGATCAACCAGTATCATTAGCAGTGGAAGTTTACAACAGTATGATTAATTGCTCTGTTTCACGTGTTAAGTCACCATAAGCACGTGTAATGTCTGGTAGTGCCGATTTGACCCCTGTGATTGGAAACTGCACACCCTTTATCTGAAGCTATGCATGTATGTGGCTGTGGACACACATGCATTTATTTTGTGTGACACTGTGAAACAATCGCGTGCTCTACAAAGTTCATATTTGAGAACCACACAATTGTGTTACCAAAAAATCCCCTACACACTTAAATGTCATGCTTTGGTGATGTCATGCTCAGTGGGTTAGATAACTGGCTACTCTTGGGGTGGTCCTGGGTGTGGCACCTGCATCACAAGCAAATCCAAGGTATCAGGAAAAGAAAGCTGTTTGTACTAAGAGAATGTATGTACTGCCTTTATTGCCGAGAGAGAGAGAGAGAGAGAGAGAGAGAGAGAGAGTCTTTATTTTGCAAGTGCTAAGAGGTCTTCTCTTGCAGGAGGGAGCAGTCTTATATATAGTCTTACAACACAGTGGAAAAACCCCAGGTGGAAGAGAGCATGTTTTCCTCCTGCTAGATGTTGATGTCAGTGGGGCAATGCGGGGGCAGTAAGCCAGAACTAGAAAACAGGATGCACCTGTGGCTATCAGCTGACAAACAACTCAGAGACCCTGTGGGGACTAGGCCCCAACATATCCCCCTTTTTTATTTTTTGAAATTTTGTTTGAACTGTTTGTTACTCTATAGAATCTTCCACACAGATTTCTTTGACTCTCAGGCCATGTTGTAGGCTTTTGTTATTTTTCTCAGGGGCTACAACCATACTCACTCCTTGTAAAAAGCTTTTAGAGATGACTCACAAAATTGACCTTGAATTTGTAGCAATTACCAACCCTGTATAAATGCAAACATTTATAAACAATATTGGGAATGTGGACATTGTTCTTTCCAAACTACTTCCTGCTGTTAAGGGGCGCTGAAATACCAGGGGGATCATGACAAAAACAGAAACCTGTTGAAGTCCTTGTTTTTGCAGTCTGCAAGGCTGCGTTATCTCAGCTGTTTTAGATGTTGGATCACCTGGGCCACTGCTTTGGGAGGTCCTGTTTCATCAATCCATACTAGTCTGGAAGGAACCCACAGCGTTTTATTTTCTGTGAAAACAAAAGCAGAAATTCTTTTCCCAAGTAACCTGTCCTTATATTTAAATTTAGAAGTCAAAGCATTTTCAAAATATGTAAGTTGGATTATTTCAGCAGCATTGATAATCAAATGTCTTTTAGCAGTTTTTGTTCCTTTCTTAGCAATTAAACAGTTTAAAGACAACACAACAGCACACAGTATCCAGACTCTCCGTGTATTTTCCATTCCATATACTTTTACCTTTTCCTTTTCTTTCACTTAATACCAGTACCTTGTTTACTAACTGTTACCAATTTTCAATTCTCCCATTTTCAATCCATCCTCCAACCGAGGATGATCCCTCAGGCAAAAGCCTTAAGATTTACTCAATCCACCCTCCAACTGAAGGTGATCTCTCAGGTTCCCCTTTCTTTCCCAACCTTGGTGTCAGGCGAAGGCCTGGAGATTTAATCTGGTACCCCTAACTTGGTACCCCTTTCCAATAAACCCTCATAGCCTTACTTGCTGGCTAGCCTTTGAGGGTGATCTCTCAGTTCCCCTTTACTTTCCTGACCTCAATGGATCAGGCGAAAGGCTGGAGATTAATTCAATACACCTTCTCCTTAGAATGTGATCTCTCAAGCAAAAGCCTGGGGATTTGACCATTCAATTTTACTATTAGAAGTTGAGGTACCTGTTTTCAAATCTTTTCCTTCTCGAGTCTCTCCTCTCCTGGATCTTCTTTCTAGCCGATCTTTCCCAGTCTTCCCAAGTCTCTCTGGATCTCAGTGAGACCTCCAATTGCAGCACCTACTCCACAAGCAAATCTGAGGTATCAGGGAAAGAAAGACCAGATGTCCAGCTGTTTGTACTATTGTACTAAGAGAATGTATGTACTGCCTTTATTGCCAGGAGAGAGAGAGAGAGAGAGAGAGAGAGAGAGAGAGAGAGAGAGAGAGAGAGAGAGAGAGAGAGAGTCTTTATTTTGCAAGTGCTAAGAGGTCTCTCTTGCAGGAGGGAGCAGTCTTATATATAGGCTTACAACATAGTGGAAAAACCCCAGGTGGACGAGAGCTTGTTTTCCTCCTGCTATATGCTGATGTCAGTGGGGCAATGTGGGGGCAGTAAGCCAGAACTAGAAAGCAGGATGCACCTGTAGCTATCAGCAAAGAACTCAGAGACCCTATGGGGGCTAGGCTCCAACACCTGGGTTCAGTTCCCAGCATCCACATGGCAGCTCTCAACCATTTGTAACTCCAGTTCGAGGGGATCTGTGCCCTTTTCTGACCTCTTCATGTACCAGGCATACACATGGGACAATACACACATGTAGGAAAACACTCATTCCCAGTAAATAAGTAAATAAATAAACCTCGCTCTTAAGTAAGTTCACAGTTTTGTCTTTGCCACATTCATAGCTCTTGTGGGCTATGTGTTGGTCACACCTGTGTCTGTCTTCCAGCATTGTAGTTTAATTTATTCATCACGTGCCTTATCATGGTCAGTTCTCAGGACTCACATGCTGCTCTTCCTTCCATCACCCATATAAACATTGTTGCTCTTCCTATAGTCAAAATGAGGCATCTGCTTTTGATTCTGATAGTATATTTACTGTTTTATGCAAGACTGCCATGAGCAGCTCAGATCTGTGGCAGATCAGGTCAGAGGTCAGTATGGTATTTAGTGAGAATAACATAGTATTTGTTTCTGTAGCATAATTGCACCTGACGTGGAAGATGAAGGATATAAATGTGATATTCTGACATTGAATTCTCCCCAACTTTCACTCCCCAGTCTCTCACTTGTGATGGTTTTATTTTTTCTGGAGTGAGTTCCCTGGGTTTTGGTTTTGAACGGATGTTTGGAGACCCCAGGGACCAAAGTCGGGTGCTTTTATTCTAAAGTTTGTATTTTACCAGGAACTGGGGAACTAGTGCTACTGAACAGGGAATACTTTAGTCTTCTTACTGAATCTCTGGATTCACTCACAACAAAGATAAAATGTAGTCCCAGAGAGTTCAGCTGACACCTCCAGTCACCATCTGGGAAACCAACCTTCTCCTTTGAGTTTACAGCTCACAGTTCCCATCACAATTTAAGGTCCTTCTGCTTCCTTCTCTCCCTCTCCCTCTTCTCTCTCTCTCTCTCTCTCTCTCTCTCTCTCTCTCTCTCTCTCTCTCTCTGTCTGTCTGTCTCTCTCTCTCTCTGTCTGTCTGTCTAGTCTGTCTCTCTCTGTCTGTGCTCTGTCCTTCTTTCCTTCTTTCTTTCTTTCTTTCTTTCTTTCTTTCTTTCTTTCTCTCTCTCTCCATTCATCCCCCCGTCCCTCTCCTGAGCCAGGGTTTCTTCATATGTCCCAAGCTGACCTTGAACTTGCCGTCTTCCTGTCCCAGCCTCTTGGATCCTGGGATTGTACCACTAGTGCCAGGATTTGTTTGTCTTTCTGTATGTGTTTTACTACTGTGTTAACCTCTACTTCCTGAAAACCAAATACTTCTTTGTTCAACTGTCTCAAACACAGCATGTCTGCCCAGCAGATGGTTCACAGCCTTTCTTATGAACCCACCTCTGTTTCAGAGCCTAGACTCCTGTTTTCTAACAAGCAGCTGGAAGACAAAAGGAGCATATGGCTGTCTGTGAAAAGTGACGGCGTTGAACACTCCATTCAACTCTGGGGTTTTTGGAGAAAAAGTCACAGTTACAAGTAAATGGCTCTTAAGAAAGCACGTGTAGTTTATTGGAAGAATGGTGGCTATAAACACAACATTTTTAAAATATAAATTAGAAATAAGCTTGCTTCACATGTCAATCCCAGCTCCCTCTCCCTCCCTCTTCCCCCACCCTCCATCAGGTCCCCAAGTCCCCCACCCAATCTCCACTCCCATCCCTAGGTAGGGTGAGGCCCTCCATGGAGGATCTCCAGAGTCTGCCATTTCATCCAGGGCAGGGCCTAGGCCTTCCCCCAAGAGTTCAGACTGATAGGGCATCCCTCGTTGTGGGATGGGCAGCCAAAGTCCATTTGTATGCCAGAGATAAATACTACTCAAGGCCCTAGCACTTGCTGTGCTTTGGACCATCTTTAAGGACTTTATTTGGGTTAACTCACTTCACCGTCAGCTTCTGTTGAGGAAGAAACTGTTCTCTTCTCAGCCTAACAGATGAAGAAACAGGCACAGAAGGCTGAGCTTTCTATTAACTCCCTTGGGTTGCTATGACTAAGAGCCTAGCAGAAATAACTAAAAGGAGGAAGTAGTTATTCTTGTCAGAATGTAATGTTAGAATCCACGCAGACTGCCGTTCAGCCAGTTAACCACAGCAAATGCCCCTCACAGGTGCTGCCTGGGGCACCACCGAGGCCTTGTCCAGGAATCTCCAGTTAGCAGACTTTCTCACCTGGTGAGATGAATCTACACCAAAGGGGATTTTGATGGCCGTACATTCTGCCCTCCACCCTCTTCCCTGACTGGGAGTCAGGGCCAGACTGCAGGGTCCTGCTAAGAAACAACCCCTCATGCCCAGAAAGCCATAAAAGATTCCCACTTCTGCAGTCTCTGCAGCCATGCTGTCGCCTGTCTATCTGTGTGTTCGTGTGTCAATGACTTTTCTAATAAACGCTTTAGCAAACAATAACTTACCTTACCATCCATACTGGACCTGAATCCAAGATCTTTCAAGCTTGTTTCATGGCTTCAGAAGGTTTGGAATGGAATTCTCAGAAGGAGACACAGGACACGGAAGCTTTTCTGCTAGGAAACAGCTTTATTTGTGCTGGCACATGCTCAGCAGATTCATGGCTGAAGGCTGAGCCCTGAATGCAAGGCTTTGCCTTGTATATGTTTTTAACCTTTAGTCCCCTTATGTAGTAATATGCATTCTCACTGGGCATTTCATTTATGACTCTAAGACTCTGTGGATGCAATAGCATCACTGCGATACTACAGCACCCAGGTGGCAGGGAGGAGCCTTCTTTCTTCTCTTTTCTCTCTAGGGGCCCTGACCACAGGTCCAGTCCATCACAGCAAAGAAGCAATCTGTATTATGTCTGGGTTCGCAGACTGTGGGATGATGCCACGCTTATCAGAATTGATCGTCTTCCCTGAAAATATTCCCACAGATACACCCAGAAGTATCCTTTACTATAAAGCCTACACGATTCTAAATTCAGTCAAGTTGATGATGCATCATAAGCATTTTGCCAAGGAATAGATCATGGAGTGGTCACCCTGGGATTTGGATGGTTCAATTCATCTCCTGAAACACACACACACACACACACACACACACACACACACACACACACACACACACTTTAGTTTTTCAACACTTGAATTCAAGCAGGGCTTCACATATGCTGACCAGGGTGCTCTATATTGACTTATGTCCATAAGTCCCCTACCTGCATTTTTTGAGACAGACTTTCATTAAGATTCTGCAGGCTAGCCTCCCATATTATTAAGCATCAGCATAATTTCATGAGATCACTCTTGAAGTACCATGTGATCTAAGTGAACTGGAAAAAACAGAAAGATTCTCCTTCCAGCAATTTTATCTCCATGGCCAGAGCATTTCTGCGGCTGAGGGAGAGCCTGTATGTCTTCATATGCACAAAATAGACACAATTTTGTGTCTGAGCTGCTGTATAGATCCTGCCCCTCGGGCCAGCACTTAGGAAAGAAGGTTGGCCATCTCCTTTTCTCAGACTCACAACTCATGTGGAAATGTGTCCTTACTAGTCTGCAAGTCTCAGACTGAGGGCAGTTGTGCCATGGAGCAGAACTGCCCCTGCCAATCCACCTGTCAGAGGCTAACAAAAACAGCACCTGGCCTGAGTTATGGAACCCAAGTGTTCATCCAAGCAATGGACTGATGTGATTGTGAGGGTCTGATGATTTTTTCTTTTCAAAGAAAGTAAAATTTTTTGACAATTTCATGCATAAACACAATGTGCTTTAATTACACTTATACACCACTCCTCCCAGATCTAGCCTCTACTCCTTCCCAACTTCATGTCTCTCCTATTTATGCTGCCCACATATTCCTGAATGTGTGGACTTCTACTGATTGGTGACTTCCCAGGAGTCACATCCTTAAAGAAAATTGTCTGTCCCTCCCTAGAAGCTACCAACTCTGTGGCTAACATTTTAAGTCGGTAGATTTTACACAGGTCACATACCCTCTATGGTGTGAGTGGACCTTGTCCAGTCAGTTGAAGGCTGTAATGGAGCAGACTAAAACTTTCCCCAAAAGAAGTTTAGCTTCAAGGAGCAAATCTGTAGGCAATGATCAAAGTACAGTGACAGTCATGAAAATGTCATAATGAAACACATTTGTCTGTACACTGACTAAAAATATTAATTAAAAGAGAGAAAGAGGAAACAGAAAAGCCCCTCAGTTCGCAGCCTGCCTGGCTTGGTCAGTGGGTTTTGGACTGTGAAGAGAAGTATCCCCCCACCCTCCCACTCACCCACCCCTCCATCCCCCCACCCCCACCCCCACCTCCAACTTAGATGAGCCTGCTGGCCTGTCCTCTGTATTTTGGTCTTTTGAGTTCTTACAGTTGTGTTAAATGGCTCCTTAAAATCTATCCATTATAGGCTGGCACTCCCCAGATCTATGTCTAAAATCCATATATGAGACAGTACATGCCATGTTTCTCTTTTTGTGACTGGGTTACCTCATTCAGGATGGTTTCTTCTAGTGCCATCCATTTGCCTGCAAATATCAGGATTCCATTGTTCTTTTTCCTGCTGAATAGTACTCCATTGTGTAAATGGACCACATTTTCTGTATCCACTCTTCGGTTGAGGGGCATCTAGGTTGCTTCCAAGTTCTGGCTATTACAAATAATGCTGCTATGAACATAGTGGAACAGACATCCTTGTTGTATGAATGGGCATCTTTTGGATATATGCCTAAGAGTGGAGTTGCTGGGTCTTGTGGTAGGTTTATTCCCATTTTTCTGAGGAATCTCCATACTGATTTCCAAAGGGGCTGTACAAGTTGGCACTCCCACCAGCAGTGGAGAAGTGTTCTCCTTTCACCACAACCTCTCCAATATAAATAGTCATTGGTGTTTTTGATTTTAGCCATTCTGACAGGGGTAAGATGGTAGTATCTCAGAGTTGTTTTGATTTGCATTTCCCGGATGGCTAAGGATGTTGAGCACTTTCTCAAGTGCCTCTCAGCCATTTTAGACTCCTCTATTGAGAATTCTCTATTTAGTTCTGCAGCCCACTTTTTAATTGGATCCTTTGGTATTTTGGAGACTTGCTTCTCAAGTTCTTTGTAAATTTTGGAGATCAGCCCTCTGTCAGATGTGGGGTTAGTGAATATCTTTTCCCATTCTGTGGGCTACCTTTTTGTCTTGCTAACTGTGTCCTTTGCCTTACAGAAGCTTCTCAGTTTCAGGAGGTCCCATTTAT
The DNA here is from genome assembly GCF_017639785.1 of Mesocricetus auratus. NCBI lineage: Eukaryota > Metazoa > Chordata > Mammalia > Rodentia > Cricetidae > Mesocricetus > Mesocricetus auratus. The sequence continues at coordinate 31,949 of NW_024434025.1, read as the reverse complement.
TAATTGTTGACCTCACTGTCTGTGCTACTGGTGTTATGTTCAGGAAGTTGTCTCCTGTATCAATTCATTCAAGGGTACCACCCACTTTCTCTTCTAAGAAGTTCAGTGTGGCTGGATTTCTGTTGAGGTCTGTGATCCATTTGGACTTAAGTTTTGTACATGGCAATAGATATAGGATCTATCTGCATTCTTCTACATGCCAGCATCCAGTTATGCCAGTACCATTTGTTAAAGATGCTTTCTTTTTCCATTGTATGGGAAACAGAACCTTCCATCATTCAATGGCTGATGGAAGCAGAGGCAGACTCCCACAGCTAAACACTGAGCTGAACTCAAGGAATCCAGTGACAGACAGTGAGGACTGATGAGCAAAGGCTTTAAGACTGAGCTGGTTTAACACCCAGAAACAGCTGACCTGACAAGGGTCAGCTCTTGAATCCCAGACTGATGGCTGGGATTCCAGCATGGGACTGATCAAGAGCCTCTGAATGTGGGTGTCAGTGAGGATGCCTAGGTAATCTATTGGGCCTTGGGTAGTAGATCAGTACTTATCCCAGGTAAACAAATGGACTTTGGGTGCCCATCCAACAATGAGAGATGCACTCTCACCCTGGACTCCCAGGGAAGGGTCTAGGCCCTTCCCTGGATGAAATGACAGATTATGGACACCCCCATCGAGGGCCTCACCCTCCCTAGGGAAATAAGGGGATATTGGAGGGGCTGGTGGGAGGGCGTGGGAGGAGGTGAGGGAAAGGGAGAGGGACCTGGAATTGACATGTGAAGCAACCTTGTTTCTAATTTCAATTTAAATTAAAAAATAAAAATATAAAAGAAAAAAATCTATTATCTATCTATCTATCTGTCTGTCTGTCTATCTGTCTATCTATCTATCTTCTTCTCTCAACACAGATAAAGATAAACTATATATACAGTTGCCCTTTGATCCCTGTCTGTTATACAAACTGACCCTGAATTTGCATGTAACCTGAAAACAGCGTCCCTGTACTTCAGATCATCTCTAGATCACTCACTGTATCTAACACAGTACAATGGCTATGTAAATAGTTGCCACACTGTGCCGGCCAGAGAATAACCACAAGAAACAATGATCATGCATGCACACTACAGATCAAGCCTTGCTACGCCTGACCACATTTTTATCTGAATTTGACTGAATCCGTGGATGCCCATGGGTACACTGGACATTCATTATAGATCAGATATAGATATAAGTCTATAGAAAACATAGTTGGAGTGTAGAGTTATAGATACAGGCATAGATGCTATTGCTTCTCTTATTACTATATTCCACAGAACCACAGAAGCATAGAGCTGCTGAGCTGGGCCCAGCTCACTCTGCTAAAGCCCAACCAAACCAGACACCAGTGCAATGAACTCAGGATTGAACCCCAGGCTTTGAAAGCAGTTTATGATGTGACACTATGTGGTAAACAGTACCAACACCAACAATTCATCTTCAGTGGTTTTTACATAGGTGTGTGGATTAGGAAATAATCAAGTGTTCCAGTTCTCTGTGTATTCTAGATATTAATACCTGTCTGATTGTAGTTCAGCCTTATTTCCCATTCTGTATGCTACCCCTTAACTCTTTTAATTGCTTCTTGAACTTACAGAGACCGTGCATTTCATGTAATCCTACTGGTCAATTCCTGGGTTATGTCTCGTGCTGTTAGACTCATTTTCACAGCGTTCTTGCCTATACCACATATTGAAGCTGAGTCTTTCCCTATAGTTTCTCAGCTTCAGCTCTCTCACGGCCTTTGATCCATTTTGCAATCTTTTATTACGGGGTGAGAGTTAAGGATCTCATGTCATTCGTCTGTGTGTGGATATGTAGTCAGGCATCACGATTTGCTGGAGTGACTTTTTGCTAAATTGTGGTTTGACACCTTTTTCTAAGTGATTACATGTTCATGGCTGTGTAGTTTATTTCTAGGTCCTCTACTGTAACTCACCAGTCTACATGTCTATTTTTGTGACAGTACAATGTTGTTTTCATTACTATGCTCTGTAGTATGGTTGGAAATCATGTGTTGTGGCATCTCCAACATTGCTCTTTCAGACTTCATCATCCTTTCTGCTCCCATATATATTTTTCCCTTTTTCCTAGTTCTGTGAAGAATGTCATGAAGATTTTTGTTGTTGTTGTTTGGTGTTTCAAGATAGGGTTTCTCTGTACAGCCCTAGCTGTCCTGGAACTCACTCTGTAGACCAGGCTGGCCTCAAACTCAGAGATCTGCCTGCCTCTGCCTGCAGAGTGCTGGAATTTAAGGAGCAGGCCACTCCTACATGACATCATAAGAATTTTGATGGCGATTGTGTTTCTGTAGATTTTTTCCCAATAATGTTGCAGTTTTTACAGTATTAATTCTGCCAACCTGTGTGCATGGGAGATATTTCCATCCTTAGTAATTTCTTTAATATCTGAAGGGGCACTATCCCACTTGAGCATGTGGCTCTGGAAGGCCTTGCCCTTCTCCACATTCTCTCTGCCTTATTATAAAAACAAATCAAAACATTAGATTCCATCCCTAAAGCTAGCCACCAAGGCCTATTCCCTTATATGGCTACTTCCTCCTCATGAGGCTGACTACCAAGGTCCAGCTATCAAAGTATGAAAATCCAGCAATCAGAAGCCCTTTTTGGTTCAGCTATTTAATATGGCCAATCAAAATTAAATACCTTATACTAACATGGGGTTTACCCTTTACCATCATAAGGCACCGTTTTCCTATGTGCCTCATCTGTCTCCTCTCTATCCAGAAGCAGTCCTTTGTTCCCCTGGAACAAATATCCCTGCTACCTTGCCTCATCCCTCCCCTTTACCCTTGTCCCCTGTCTCCTTTACTACCACATCCTAGCCTATTTTTAACACAGACCTCCCCATTTTCTCTTCTTAAAAATTACACTTGCACTGCCGGGCGGTGGTGGCGCATGCCTTTAATCCTAGCACTCGGGAGGCAGAGGCAGGTGGATCTCTGTGAGTTTGAGGCCAGGCTGGACCGACAGCCTCCAAATCAATACAGAGAAACCCTGTCTCGTAAAATCCAAAAAAAATTACACTTGCAGGATCATTTGCTGCTGTTTTTCTGCCTGAGTCAGAAATCAGCCACTTTAACTTTTCTCCGCCACTTAATAAAGGAATTTCTCTGTGAAAATGGGTGTTTGGGTGCAGTTTGTGCCTAATTCAGGATCCTAGAAGAAGCCCCTCTGTGTACGTGTGTGCATTCATGTACAGGGTTTGGGGGATCCTCTTCAATATCTTCACTGCCTTAAAGGTTTTGTTGGCAAGGTCTTTCACCTCTCGTTCAAGGATTCAGTTTAACTTGGTTGTGTTTATTCTATTTTTCTGTTTGTTTGTTAGTGGCTGTAGCAGTTGGTTCTGTTGGCTCATATCTTACGTGTTTGTTGTTATGACACAGAAGGCTGACTGAGATTTCTATGTTGGTTTTGTGTCCTGGTTGGAATCATTTCAGTTTCTTAAGCATTTGATGGCTTCTTTTCACTAACAATGGGAAAAGCTTCTATCAAATTATATACCAAGGAAAGTATTTTCTCATAAAATGATCTTAATAAACATTTTATATTAAGCTGTGATCCCCTTATTCGGGCCAGCAGAAGCTAAAACAATGAATGAAATACACCCACTGCTCTGAGTCAGCAATGGCAGGCTTACTCATGGACAGACAGACTGACAGGCACGCACACACACACACACACACACACACACACACACACACACACACACCGGAGATGATAACTAAGTATCAGCACAATTCTTAACTGAATAGCCCTTCATTGCTACATAAGAATGCTAATGCAGTTAAATGTTAGGATATCTACAAATAAAATTCATGATGGTTATTCAGCCAAAAGAAACATTGTTTGAGCATCTATTTAGATGTTTCTGTGGCTTGTATATGGTTTAAATACCTCCCAAAGATTTATTCATTGGAATTTTGGTCCTTGGTGTGATGACACTAATAGGTAATGGTACATTTAAGAGATAAAACTGACTATGAATCCTGCAATCTACAATAATGACCTGCCAGGCAAAATGTGCCTTCAGATACATAAGTGGCATGATTGTTATCAGGGTAACCAAATATTTTCTCCTTGGATTTGAGGCCCACTCTACTTAAGGAACTCATGCCAGGTACTGTTTACCTGGTCAAGAACTGTGGCAGACAAGGTCATAGGCCTTAGGGGAAAACTTTTCATTATTGGTTTTCTGAATGGTCATGTTGCCCAGTTGTCTTCTAAATACTCATGTTTGTATCCACTGATTAATATTTATCTCAGCCTCAGCCAGGTAAGTTTCTATTTTCAGAGACAACAGTTAACACATAAATTCATTACTGGTCATCAAGGATGAGTAATAATGGAATTTGTGGCCCTAAATGGGAGAGCTACATCATCTCTTCCAAGGCTCATGGAACCAGGTAGAAAGAATATAAGCACCTGAGGATGCTAAAAATAAAGTCTTTGGACATGATATGGCCTTGGTACTCATGAATTCCCTACATCTATGTATTCATGCACAAAACCTGAACAAGGCTGGGCTCATCAACATTTCGTCCCCACATCTCTCTGAAGAACTAATGGCAGTAAGTGGTGTATCATTTTCTTCAGTGTTTTAGCCACTGATAGGCTGGCAAAGCTCCAGGAAATAATACATGTCCATGTAAGCAACTCTGATAAAACTCTCTGTGTCACACACAACAAGAAGATGTGAAACTAGAGGAAAACTTAGGGAGGGAGCAGAATGAGGGGTAATAGAGGTGTGTGTGTGTGTGTGTGTGTGTGTGTGTGTGTGTGTGTGTGTGTGTACTGTTAATAAAGGGGTGAGAGGTAAGTAGAGCCTCATGGAGGGCTTTAAAGTCATTGGGAGTGTATCCCCAGAGAGTATTAAGGTAGTTGTGGGACCTGAGAATATCCTCTCAAGAGTGAGTGAGTTGCTACACTAAAGGGTGAGTTCTCCTTTTCCTCTTAGCCTGGCTTCTGGTCCTGTCTTTGAGTCTTTACCTCGGTGGTGTAACAATTTCCTCTGAATTGAAACATTTCCATAGGGAGGAAGGAGGGAAGTTCATAAGACTTAGGAAGTAAAAAAAGTAAAAGTAAAAAAACAAACCAAACCAACAACAACAACAAAAACACAACAACAAAACCTTCAGGAAGATCCTGAAACTTAAACAAGACTTCCAGAGGTCCTACTCAAGGTTGTGCTTGCTACAGTACTCACTGGAAAGAACAAACTTTTCTGTGTGCTGATGGCAAGTTTTTCAGAGAGCCTTAGGTAGGCAGCTTTCATGAATCATGAAGGCCACCCCATGCTGGGATGGTCTTTTCAAAGAGGCAGCTGCTTCTAAGTAATCCATATTCCTGTAATTAATTCCTGCCCAACTCCTGTAAGGGACCCTAATAAATTCACTGGTTCACTAAGCTTGAATTGGTTGGAATTTCTTTCTGTGGTCTTTCATTGGTGCCCTATCTGGGATGAATTCTACACAGTGTCCTCTTATACACATAGCCTACTGGCTGCTCTACTTTTGGGTACATACCCACTATAAATAAACAAGGGCAGCAAGCTAGTTGTTATGTAGAAATTTAGATCTCTCACTAATTTAGTCAAGAGACTAAAATAATCACACTGCATAAAGTACCACACCCAGAGTAAAGCTAAGCCTGGACCCTCTCCCAAACTGAGCCCTCAGCTTTCCATTAACACAGGTCAGATAGTTAGACAGAACTTTCTGGAGCTCCTAGGATGAGTTCACAGGTAACAGATCGTGTCATGGTGATATGTAGGTGTAAAATGTACTTAGGATGGCTTCTAGGGCCAACACATCTAGGACACTGAAGTAAACAGAAGACACAGGGCTGTGTTTAGTGCCAAGAAGACCCAGAGTGTTAGTTCAATTGGACCATGGGAGCTTAAGTGGAACTCTGGCCATATCCCAAATTGGCACTAAACGATGTGCCTTTATGTCTCCATACTGACCAATCATTGATTAAGAGCTTTGTAGGAATAGGGGATAACCTTTCAGAAGGATACTGTTCAGCTAAGAGTGATCCTCTGTTGGGGCCCAGACCCCATGGGGTCTCTGAGAGTCACTGATCAGTCAACAAGTCCATCCTGTTTTCCAGTCCAAGTGCATTCAGTCTTCTAGTCCAGGCCTCCTGCCCTGGCCTTAACCCTCTGACAACAACATCCAGCAGGAGGAAAACACACTCTCTTCCACCTGGGGTTTTTCCACTGTGCTGTAAACCTATATTTAATACTGCTCCCTCCTACAAGAGAGCTCTTAGCACTTGTAACAAAGACACACACACACACACACACTATACACACACACACACACGGCAATAAAGGCAGCACATGCATTCTCTTAGTATAAACAGCTGGGCATCTTGTCTTTCTTTTCCTGATACCTTGGACTTGCTTGTGGCTTGGGTGCCGCAATCCTCATCTGAGCCCTGTACAATTATTAGCAGTCCTCTCACTTTGGAGATTAGGGCTACACTCCTGCATTCCTGCAACAGATGATGGGATGGGGTGTCCTATGCTGCATGTGGATCACTGAACGGGGTGTTCAGAGCCAACACTGTCAAACATAATCACTGGCTGTGACTGGACATCACAGCAAATACAAAAGGAAGAGATTCACCTAGGGCTAAGCCACAACACAGGACTGTTTCCTCTGTTCTTCAGACTGAAACCTTTTGTACTGGCTCCACCCCTCTAGTTTTTATGGTCAGGGTTTGCAGAACTGCAGCAGGAGTAGTGGTGCAGGCAGCTTCCTTGAGGACAGTGGGAGAACTCGTCGGTCCTGCAGGAGAAGGTGAGCTGGGTGGGAAGAAGGACACAGAGCATGCGAAATAGGGGCTGGAGGTGATGAACACGGTGTACCCCAGGCATTCAGTGCTTGGAGTTGAGAGGACCTGGGAGGATACAGAGACTTCTTAGTATGAGGTCCATCATCTCGAGACTAATAAGAAAGATTTGCTTGGTGGGTGGCTTCTACCCATGTCATTAGATGCTGTTGCCTAAAAACCCATCACCTTTTCTGAAGATGTCACTGCCATCCCTGAGGCAGATCTTCAGAACAAGGAGGCAGGTCACCAAGTGTAAATGTGCCCTAACTCCCTTCAGTTCCCCACATCAAATCTCAGAGTACAAATGACTGTCAGAGGGACATCAACAAGATTGAAATCCTGTTGTTGACTCCATGTCTAGGTCCACTTTGTGCTTCTCAGGAAAGAGCTCATGACTCTAAAGGCTCAGGGGCTGGAGTGGAGGGTGTGAGCTCTAGGAATAGGATAGGCTATGCTGAAGGACCAGTGTATCTGTAATTCTGGCTGAGCCTGTGAGCTGCAGTGTTTGCAGCCTGGGTCTTCCTTCATGTTGCTAGGACTCTAACAAAGGGCCTTGTACATGTGGGGCCAATGCTATGCCACTGAGCCATGGCTTCTGCCCTTTGTCAATTTTCTTCATACAAATGGGCTTGCATAGCAAATGCATTAATCTTGAGTGATGATCACACTCAGCACTGCAAGTGTGAATTTGCTCTGTGGAGTCCCAGAACCACCCTGATTGGATGGTTGCATGGTCTGTTTTCACAGTGGAGGAAACTGCATCTAACAGGGCTTTAGGGATTCTCAAGGGTGGCCTAGGCCCTCATCTGTCTCTGCAGTCTTCTGAGGCACTTTCTCTGTTTGATTCTGAGCTGCAAGTTCTTTGGGTCTTCCTAGAATCATGTTAGAAAGTTTTGGGATGAGTGGTTCTGTCTCCCAAGCCTGGCTTGTCAGTATGAAAAAAAATCCAACTGAGAGATGGGTAGCCCTCACCTGGCATCCTTAGGGTAGTCTTGTCTACAGCTCCAATTCCTAGAGGGAGGGCTGTTATCTCCCTCTTGTTCCTGGTGGCACATCTGAATTGATGTTCACTGGCCTTTAAAATCATGACCTGTGGATGAGCCAGGAAGAAATTGCTTAGAGCCTGGTTATGAGGGGGTTTGGTGGAGTCAGAGGGTCTTGACCATCAGTCATTGCACTGGACAGTATGGGTACAGGGTCCTAGGGGATATGTTTTGGTATTCTGGAACCACTGTTTTCTGTCCTATAACATTAGGGAAGAAGCTGATTCTCCATCATTGGATCTTTATAAGTAGAAAACATTCCCATGGTATGTGCACATGTGTGGACACAATACACAACGAGTTGTACTTAGAAAATGCATATAAAAACCATAACTCTTTACTAGAGAAAATACTACAGATTTTCAGAGAAGGTGAGGTGGCCACCTCCCTACATCCTGGTCCTGAGCAGTTGCTCCTGTGACATCCCATGGGATAGAGCACACCCTCTGTGTGCATGTGAGTTACTCCTCCAGTCTCCTAGTCATGGCACATAGGACCACTCTTTGCTTTGCCTTTTATAACTGTCACTCCTGTGATCGAAGTTCTGCACACTTCTCTTTATATTGTTCTCAGTGTGTCTTTAGGTACTTCCTCAGATTTGATATTGTGGTGTCCAGAGCAAATACTTCAGTGATGACATTTCACAGACCTGTGAGACTTAGCTTTCCCATCTGCTGTTTAAGAGTTTCTGCTTTCCTCACATCTGTGTCAGTGGAATGTGCTGCTGCATGTTCAGACTTCTGCTAAATATATGGTTGAGAAATATATCCATTTGTCTAGGGGCTTTTCATTAAGTGGTAGAACTTAGATACCAAGATCAGAGCTCAGGAAGGGTTTGTTTTTACTGCTATCACTTAGCAGGCAGAGTCAGGAAAGACACCTAGGTATCTTGCCAACCTCTTGCTTTGCCTATCAACACTCTTTGTATGTGCATGTGTGTTTAATTTTTGAGAATTTCATATATGAGTACTGTATTTATATAATTTCTAGTACTCAAGGTTGACTCTAACCTTTACACTTTCCTTATGATGCCATTAACCCATTATATTTGCAAATTATTTAGGTATTTGTCCAATGCTTCCACTCATATCTGATCCATATGCCTTCAAGGAACAGATTTCTGGACAGAGTCTAATATTTGACAGAGTGTTTTATCTGCAGTTTTTCTATGGATAGTGAAAATGTCTCTCTGTTTCTTGTTCTCTCCAATTGAGTTGTCTAGTTCTTCAAACACTTAGAGAAAGTGAGGTGGAAATATCATGGTATTAGTAGAAAAGATTTACCCCACGAATAATTTGCTAGCTAGCTTAGGAACTCAATGAATAAGATGGAGACAAAGACAGAAGGATAAACATATAGGAAGCTTGCATCAGTTCACATTTTCTGCAGTGTTCTTATGTGAACACTGGCTGATGGGTTACCTTAATAACTTCCTCTTCGTGAGCCCAGTCACTCTGAAGAAATCCCACTTTGTCATAATGCTCCATGCTTATAGATTCCATTGGATTCTATCTTGGAAATATTCTATCAGGATTTGGTATTAATTATTGTATGTCAGATTTGCTTGTGTTTTTCTTCAATTGTTGTCACCTTTGGCCCGTGAGCTTCATTTGTGTCATAGAAGGCATGTGGAAACTTTCTTTCCTTCCATGGGCTCTGGGGGGGATAGTGTCTGAATTCTCCAGTCCCTGGGGTTTAATGTAATAAAATTGTTCTGAGAGCTATGGGGAGCTGTGCATTTGGATGAGGAGATAAAGAAGTACTTTGTAATGTTCCTTGGGCTATCTCACTGGCTGCAGCCACTTGGTTCAAAACTGAAAGGGCATATTAGTGCACAGTTACATTGTGATTTAAAATCCAGACATTAGCGTCTCTGTTGTCTCCCTAGAGTGGAATGGTCACCTACAGTTCCGAGCCAGTCGACCTCCAAACACTTTGTGCTGCTAAATCCCACAGTTTTTCTGTGACTGCCCCTTAGTATGAGAACCTTTGCAGAAGGCAAAGATAGAAAGGTCGGAAGGGTGAGTGTGGCTTCCAGTTTCTCTAAACCACTTTCTTCCCTTTGACATGTCCTCAAGGCACTTGGAGTCCAGAGCTTCCAGAAAAGATCATGGCTGAGCCCAGTGACAACTCTCTGAGGATTGTTCTGGTAGGGAAAACAGGAAGTGGGAAAAGTGCCACAGCAAACACTATCCTGGGGCAGAAGACATTTGCTTCTAGAATTGCACCCCATGCTGTCACTAAGAACTGTCAGAGAGCATCCCGCAAGTGGAAGGAGAGAGAGCTCCTGGTTGTGGACACCCCAGGGCTCTTTGACACCAGAGTGAAGCTGGAAACCACCTGCATTGAAGTCAGCCGGTGTGTCCTCTACTCCTGCCCTGGGCCTCACGCCATCATCCTGGTACTGCAGCTGGGTCGCTACACAGAGGAAGAGCAAGAAACTGTCATTAGGATCAAGGCTATCTTTGGGGAGGCGGCCATGAAGTACATGGTTGTCTTGTTCACCCGCAAAGACGAGCTGGAGGACCAGACCCTAGGTGACTTCATAGCAGACTCAGATACAAACCTAAAAAGCATCATCAAGGAGTGTGACGGCCGCTGCCTGGCCATCAACAACAAAGCAGAGAAGGCCGAGAGGGATATGCAGGTGCAGGAGCTGGAGGAGCTGGTAGAAGCTATGGTGCAGAAAAACGGTGGGGTCTACTTCTCTGACGCCATATACAAGGATGCGGAGCAAAGGCTGAAGAAAGAAGAGGAGATCCTGAGGAAACTTTACACTCATCAAAAAGAGAATGAGATTAGAATAGTAGAGGAAGAGAATGCTCTTGGAAAACTTAGTACTCAGGAAAAAGAGGGCCTAATACAAGCAATTAAGGAAAGATATGACAAAAAGATAAGACAAGAAGCAGAGGATAACATATTTAGCCAGATTGTTGAAGGAGTTAAGAAAATTCTTTTGAAAATTTGGCACGTGGTGGTGGCACGCACCTCTAATCCCAGCACTCGTGAGGCAAAGGCAAACGGATCTCTGTGAGTTTGAGGCCAGCCTAGTCTCCAGAGCGAGTTCCACGACAGGTGCTAAAGCTACAAAGAAACCTTGCCTTAAAAAGAAAGAAAGAAAGGAAAGGAAAGGAAATGTTGCATTTTCCATAAGTAGTCTGTGCATATATTTTTATTTCATTCGTTCTGAGCATTTCTCCATCTCATTCCCTACCATTCTCCCTGCTGGCCCTTTCCTACAGTCACCAACAAACTTAAGAGATAGCAGAACTGGGAATTCACTGAAGCAGAGTCAAGACTCAGTGTCAGGCTCCAAGACCAGGTCTCTCATTCCACACTCAGCCCCCTGTGCTAGCTTGTCCTGTCTTACCCATGCTGATGGATCGGAACGCCTCTGTAACCATGAGACCAAATAAACACCTCCTGTGAGATGTTTGTCACACTAAGAGAAAAGTCAAAACATAGTCCCTTACCAGTTTGTAATTGTGAATTCATTGTTAAAGGCGATCATGCAGTGTTAGGACAACACAGAAGTGTTTGTTCTGGATTTCAGAGTCAACTTCTGAACCACTATGACCGTCACCGGCAAGTTTCCTCTAGGAGTCATCTCCATGCTTTCCTTTGTAACTCTTCAGAATCACTCACCCAGAGTTGGTCTGTCCTAACTCAATAGAGCCTCTGCCCCCACAGACATGATTTACTGACACACAGAGCATAGCTTTGGGCTGGAACATAAGGATAAGGAGAGAGGAGAAAGCATCTAGGGCAGTTTCTCTCAGTGTTTCCAAAGCTGCAAAGCTCTATACCCAGGTGCAGACAACACAACCCCAAATGTTAGAAGTTAAACAATTGCTCGTGTCTCCATTTTGTGTAAAACTGAGTCCCGGTAAATAGAGAATGGTTCTTGAACCTCACACCCCCTCACTGTTTCCCAGGGCTGCTGCAGCTGTGAGAAACTACCCTAGACCTCATGCTTGAAGGTCGACGCTCGAATGAGTACTATATCCCATTTCATTACAAGGTGTTAGGTGTCCGCTGTTCTGCGAGTTCAGGTTTTTGGTCATCCAGACTGAGTGTCTCAATCTTTTTTTTTTTTTTTTGGTTTTTCGAGACAGGGTTTCTCTGTATTGTTTTGGAGGCTGTCCTGGAACTAGCTCTGTAGACCAGGCTGGCCTCGAACTCACAGAGTTCCGCCTGCCTCTGCCTCCCGAGTGCTGGGATTAAAGGCGTGCGCCACCAACGCCCGGCCGAGTGTCTCAATCTTGTTCAGAATTTTCTTTCAGTATTTGTCCAGCTTCTGTGAAGACTGATTAGGATATGAGAACACGCCCATCAGAAATGTTTAATTGATGACCAGAAGTAAAAATAGAATCACATACATCCCAAAGAAACTATCATCTCCCAAACACCCAGGCAGCAGGAATGGTTCAGAATTGGACTAGCAGATTCCTCCTAAACTCCAGTTGTGGGACCTTCTTGCCTATGCCTGACACCCATTCCCTTTTCTCCTCAGCTTGACCCTCTTTGTACAATTGACAGGATTAAGATATTCCCAATGCCAACTAAGAATCAGTTGTTTGTCATTATATTGATGTAGTCATTGTGGTCTCTGGCTCCTTCCAGCTAATTCCTGAGTCTCCCTAAGGGCCCATAATCCTGGGAAACCATCATAGAGCAGGAATAGCACAATTCCAAACACCTGCTCCACTGAAGTGGGCATTTTCTTGCATCCAGAAGCTATCCATGAACATGTGGTTAGCAGATCCCAGTAGAGTACACAAAAACTTATAAAGTAAATATTAATTACTCACTCTTTAAGCAGATAGGTAACTGTTTCTCAGAATAAATGGCTCTGTGATAAGCAATTTACTTAGGAGGAATGAGTTTTACCTTAATATGGTAATAATATGTCTTTCTGTCTCTGTGTATGTGTGTGTATTACATATATATGTTTTATGTATATAATATATGTAAAGTCAATTAGGTTCTGAGGATAAGTTCCTGCATGCCCTTTCCACATCTGTTGAAATTTGCAGTAACCCCGTGGCTTCTGGGAAGCCCAACCAATTCCCATAGATGCCATTTGTTTGCATTCTTAGTGGGTCAGCCACTGTCCTGATGGAATGCACAGATGAGCTCCCCAGACCTGGGTCTTCCTCCCACAGGCTCACAGAGAAGCTTGCCCCAGAAGAACCTCTCAGAGAGGTCCTGGCCATTTCTTAAGGCCCCTGGAAATGCTTCTGCCTCAGAAGCCTCTTCTCCATCCTTCTCCATTTATATGACACAGTTATATATAGATCTTACAGAATGGTTCACTTGAATTTTTTGCATTACTAATGAGGTCCTCCTACATGGCACTTGTCATCAATTGTTTGTTTACTATTGTGGTGCTATGGATGGACCCCAGGCCTCCAGCATCACTGGCAACTTCAGAATCACAGAGCTACATCCCTAGCAGTTTAGTTGTTTAATTTTTGGCACATGGTCTCACTAAGTTGCTCAGGCTGGCCTGGAAAGGCACAATCCTTCTTCTTACCCCAGCCTCCTGAGTGTTTGGGTTATAGGCATACATCGCCATACCCGGTGGAAAGTTTCATTTTTGAACAACTGGAGTCTTTTATATTTAATTATTTGTTTTTATTATTTTTTAAAAGTGTGTGTGTAGGAGTATGTCTTCATGTGGTTGTGTGAAGTTGAGTGAGAGGTCAGAGGCTTTGCATGTCCTGGGGTTGGAGTTCCAAACAGTTGTGGGGTTGCCTGACATGTGTGCTGGGAACTTAACTTGGTTCCTCTGGAAGAACAACAAGTGCTCCTAACCACAGAACCATCTCTCTAGCCCCATATGCTCTTATATTCAAAGTGTTTGGAAACCTATAAAACTCTACACCCAGGTCCAGACAATGCAACCCCAAATGTTGTAAGTTTAACAATTGCATGTGTTTCCATTTTGTGTAAAACTGAGTCCCGGTAAATTGAGAATGGGTCCTTGCACCCCCACACCCCCTCACTGTTTCCCAGGGCTGGTACAACTTCTGTGTGTTGATATCTGCAATGGCTTTTTATGGACACCTATAATTTCAAATTTAAAAATAATTTTCAATGTGATTTTCAAGGTTTTGTGGTTTCAGAATATACACTCAGCCTAGAAAAGATGAGCAGTAGTTTACACTTTGAGAACTGTGCCACCCAACTTCCCAAGTGCAGGACAAGAGTGGAAGAACATTCCACAGCTATAAAGTTCTTCTGGGGAGGAAAAGATGCTCCTTTCTGAGTGAGACTCTGTGAATTTGGCAGGAAAACTCTCTCTCTCTCCATATACATATATAATTTTTAAATTAAAAATTAAATTAGAAACAAGGTTGCTTCACATGACAATTCCAGGTGCCTCTCCCTTTCCCTCCCCTCCTCCCGCACTCTCTCACCAACCCCCCCCTAGTATCCCCTCATTTCCCCAGGGAGGGTGGGGCCCTCCATGGGGCTGTCCATAGTCTATAATTTCATCCAGGGCAGGACCTAGACCTTCCCCTGGGAGTCCAGGGTGAGAGTGCATCTCTCATTGTGGGGTGGGTGCCCAAAGTCTATGTGTATACCTGGGATAAATACTGATCTACTACCCAAGGCTCAACAGATTACCTAGGCCTCCTCACTGACACCCACATTCAGGGGGTCTTGATCAGTTCCATGCTGGATTCCCAGGCATCAGTCTGGGATTCAAGAGCTAACCCTTGTCAGGTCAGCTGAGGAAACCTCTCTTATTTCACCCAGGAGAGTCTGAGGCATCTGAAGGAGGCTCTGTAGAGAAGCAAACATCTCAATGGAATCCCTCTGGTGAGGCCTCACCACATCCCATCTAAGCCCATGACTCATCCCAAGCATTGAATGGGTACTCTGTCCAAGGGATCCCATTTAAGGGGACAGCTGTCAGCCCTGTTCTAACGGCCCTGTGGGGTGACCATGCTGTTATATGATAGAGGAGGAGGTGGAGAGACAGGAAATGGCCTGGGTGGAGATATCAGGTGTGGTGTTGCTACACCCACAGGCAAAACAACAACAGACAATCTTGTTTTCATAATTTGGGGTCTTTCTGAGAAACGGATGTCACAGACTCCCGGAGACATGTAGAGATCAAGATGAACAAACCTACATTTTACATAATGAGGTGAGAGCAGTGTTCTGTGAGTGGAACCAACATGAATCAAGAAAGATGTGAGGTTACACACGACAGGAAGTAGAGTGCTGTGCTGACCTCCTGTGTGGACGTGGGGCAAACATGACTGGTTCTCCACTGCTTTCTTCCTGTTTACTCTCTCCCGTGAGACTTGGCTTCCTCCATGATAGTGGAGACTGGGTAGAAGCCAGAGGCTGTGCAAGAACAGAGTACAGTGTGTGCTGAGGCAAGACAGAGGCTTGAGGGGACAGGAGGAAGAACTGATCGTGTGTTTCACAATGTGACCTGCCCCTGGGATATTAATACTTTGTGCCAAGGGCCAGGGAGGGGTGCTGATCCCAGCCTTAATCATTCATCAGTGTCTCCAATGTTGGGGAAGTCCTGTGTATATGTCAATAAAGCACTGTTGGCCAATAGGGAAGCAAGATAGGTGGGACTAGGAGTCGAGGAGGACTCTGGGGAGGAGAAACACAGAGAGTCAAGATGTAACCGCTATAGGGATAAGAAGCCTGGAAACTTCTCTGGTAAGAGAAACACTTAGATTAACAGTCATGGAGTAAATACTTAAGTCAGAGCTAGCCAGTAAGAAACAAGCAAGGCCAAAGCTTCATAATTAATGCAGCGTCTTGTGTGTTATTTGGGGACTACAACGCGGCAGAGCCCAGGTGACTGGCGGGGGATAAACCTAAAACGCCAGACAAGGAAAAGGCTATCTCTCTACAGCAAGGCTGTGAGGAACCTTGACAGTCAAAGTTCTAAACTGCTGCTCCCCAATAGACTCTTTACCCTGGCTTCACAGAACCTTCCCCCTCAGTATCTCTGGTCTCCAGGAGGGATTGCTAGTCCTGAGAAGTAGCATTGTGGAGTCTGAACCGTGTACAACCACTACCCTGGTCAGAGATGATGGGCCAGTGAGCTGGGCCGTGTCATGGATGAGTTTCTTGCTTGCTTGAGTATGCCTAAGAAAGTTTGGAGTTTTAGGTTTCAGGGGAGGAGGGGACTTAACATGATCTGCTATAATCCTCCCTTCAGCAAGATAGGCTCAAAGATTTAATAATACCTTGCTAAAGAGCATAAAACGCAGGCAAGTATGAGGCCCACAGCAACACTCCTGGTCCCAGGTCATTGGTTCTGCTCTTCTAGGGACCGAAGACAGGACCATTATTGAGGTGCTTCCAGAAAGGCCAGTGCTGATGGGTTCCCCATGGAAAACTGATGTCACTGGGCCACCAGAGGAGTCTGAATGAGCCATGATGGCTTACATGAGAAGGGAAACAGATGATTGGGGAAGTCCCTGTGTTTAAATGAAGAACGAAGGCTTCTCTTTATTGCCATTAGTATAATTACCTTGTTAGAATTTAGAATTCCTATTATAGTGTGGCAAGGCCTCATGGAGGGGTCTCTTTACACGCAGATCTTTCCACCCTCATTCTTCTCCACTGAACAGTTTGCCTGTACCTGACATTTCCTCCATCTCCCAGAAAAGGAAATCATTGCTCTTCTGAGGCATGAATTTTGAGTTAAATTCCTCCGTGGAGTTGTTGGCTTGGTCCAAGGACTTTGGGCCTGTTGCACCACCATACATTATGGTAGAAATGTGGTGGAGAAGACCTCTTTACTTCATAGAATCAAGAAAATAAAGGGAGAAACAGAAAGAGCCAAGGGGCACCAAAAGCTGCTTTAAAGACACGCCTCCAATGACAACTCCCTTTCACTGGTCATCACCTCCATTAAAGCCTTAGACAGGAGGTAAAGCAGTCACCATGTGGGTCTTTGGAGACCCTTCTCCAAGCTATAGCACAGCCTAAATGTCACATATAAGAAGCAAACCCAGAAAGTTAAGACATCTTAGGAACAAATTTTCTACTTCTAATTATAGTTAGCCCAGGACCTGTTCTATTGGATATGGCAGTAAGCCAGTATCAGTAGTCCATATAAGGGCAACAACCCAGGTTGTTGTGAATTTGAAGTTTCTGTTCCAGCAGCTTCTTTGGAACCAGAGCTTCCAGACCATCAGGTGACATAGGCTTAGCAGCCCTGTGATGGGCAGGAGAAAGGCAAAGTTAGGAGAGTGTGACCTGCTACGTTTTTATTTGTTTGTTTTCCTGACATTTCTTTTAATATTGGTGACTTGACATTTACATGTACACACATAGTGTGTCCTGACCAAATCCACATACTTCCAAACCTCTGTAGTCACCATTATATTCAGATTTTAAAAAAATTCCCATGTGTATTATTTATCTTTATGCATCCACTTTGCTGGAATGACAGGGTTTCCTTTATGGTTGTATGAAATACACACACACACACACACACACACACACACACCACATTCTTTTTATCATCCGGTTGTTGAACACCTACACTGATTGAGTATCTCATCTATTGTGAATACAACTCCAATAAACAGGGGCCTGCAAGTATCTCTTTGATATTCTTATGTCATTTCCTTTGAATAAGCAGCCCCAAGTGGAATCTCTGTATTATGTGCTACATTGATTTCTAGTGTTTTGAAGAATCCCACTGTTCGCCATGGTGGCTGTACTGATTACCACTCTCCCCATCACTGTATAATAAGTGGCCCCTTCCCATCATGCTTCACCAGCACTTATTATTCTTTGCTATTTTATAATGTCCATTCTAATTTATACAGGTGACATTTCATTGCTTTGGTTTGCATTTTCCTCAAGGTATATTATATTGAGGATTTTTTTGTATATGTGTTGACTCTTTGTAGGTCTTCTGAGAAGCATCCATTTGGCCCATTTCTTGTTCTGATTTTACTTGTTCTCTGTGGTTAAAGCCTTCAGATCCTTACAGGATGCAGATATTAAAGCGACTGCGTTCTGCTGTTTTGTGTGGTGCTTCTTCACTCTGATTATTTTTCTATGATGTAATCTCACTTTGGGATCAGATACAAAATACCCTCAATATCAATCTCTTGAAGCGTTTTATGTGTATTTTGTTCTAGTAATTTCAGAGTTTCAGGTTTTGTATCTAGGGTTTTGACCCATTTTGAGTTTGTTGTTTTTGTTTTTGATTTTTTTTTAAACGCTGGATAACAGATAAGGGCAAAGTTCCAGTCTTACATATGTAAATATCCAGTTTTTGGAGGTGCTGTTTGTTTAAAAGGCTGTTGTTGAATATTATTTTAAGATATGGTACATTTGTTTGTGCTGTGGAATATTTGCTTAATGATGCAAAGATGTATTGTATTCTTTTATGTTGCTTTTGTTTAACTCTGAAGCTGTGTTATTTTGTCTGTCTAAAACACTTGATTGGTCTAATAAAGAACTGAACAGTTAATAGCACGGCAGGAGAAAGGATAGTTAGGGCTGGCAGGCAGAGAGAATAAATAGGAGGAAAAAATCTGGGAAAGATCTAGGAGCAAGTAAAGGAAGAGGAAATCAGGGGCCAGCCACCCAGCTACACAGCTAGCCATGGAGTAAGAAATAAGGAAAGGTATACAGGAATAGAGAAAGATAAAAGTCCAGAGGATAATTTAAGACAAGTTGGATAAAACAAGCCAAGCTAAGGCTTGGCATTCATGAGTAAGAATAAGTCTCCTCCGGACAGTGGTAACTCACACCTTTAATCCCAGCACTCAGGAGGCAGAGGCAGGCAGGTCTCTGTGAGTTAAAGGCCAGCCTGGTATACAGAGTGAGTTCCAGGACAAGCTCCAAAACTACAGAAAAACCCTGTCTGAAAAAAATAGTGTGTAGCTGACCCCCAAAAGAGCCAAAGAGCCAGAAGAACAAAGAGTTGTTTTTTTTTTAAAAAAAAAAAGGCTGTCCTTTCTCTAATATATTTTTGGCACTTCAGTGAAGAATCAGGCTGAAAATGTGTGAATTTATTTCTGGACCCTCAGTTGTATCCTACTAGACTATATGTTTGTTTTTATGTCAACATTATTCTTTTCTGTTCCAATGGCTATGTTGAAATTTTTTTAAACCAGGTACATGGTACTTACTTACATGTGCTTTTTATGCATGATGGCTTTGTACATGTGGGAATCTTTGTGTTTACATACATGAATTTTTGGATTGCTTTTGCTAGTTGTCTGAAGAATATCATTGGAATTTTGATGAGAACTGTGCTGTCTGTGAAAAGTAATTTGGATAATACCGACGTTCAAGCTATATTTTCTCCTAGTCATGACCATGGCCAGTCTTTCCATGTGTGTGTGTGTGTGTGTGTGTGTGTGTGTGTGTGTGTGTGTGTGAATGTACACATATGTGTACAGCTGTGTCTCTGTATGTGTGTCTCTATAATGTGTCCTTTTTCAATTTATTTCATTGCTGTCTTATAATTTTCTTTGCAGAGGACTTTCTTCCTAAGTTAAATTTATTTTGATGTGTTTTTGTAGCTACCATGGATGAAATAAATCCCTTTTATTTTAGAGTGTGCTATTTGATCCTGCATCTCAAGTAGGTGAAATTCAAGTCCACATGATTAGTGTCAGGAGTGCACAGCTCATCTCATTCACATGATGCTGTGTCTCCAAGAGTAACAGGGCACGGGTCATGGCAACAGAACTGCCAGCAAACAGCCAGCATTTAGGGACTTGAATCCTTGAAGCTTCAGTTGGTTCATTTTTACTTCATTCAGCTGCCTCAAGCTTTATCCCTGTCTCTACCTGAGCTTTATTTTTTGTTTTGTCTGGCCATTGTGCTCATGGAATATGTTTACTCATAGACCTGAGGCCAGTGGGTGACTGGTGCATGCTTTGTCAGAGAGAAGGATGTGCCACCCTCTGCGCACACACGGAAGGACGGGAGGACTGTCCGCTGCCATCCATGAGGGCTCTGCAGCAGCCAGCAGCAGCCATCTTACGGTTTTCTTCACACACTGAACTTGAAGCAGTTATTTTTCACACGTGGCCAACCACCTAACCATAGAGTTCATCGCACAGTGTGGTTGAACTCAGGAAAGATAGGAAGTCAAAATAGAAGGGGCTTTCATCAGCCTGTTTGGGGGAGGAAATGGCGGTTGCTGATGAACCTTTCTGAACAGAGGAGAAAGAGCAGGTGAGCTCTCTCAGTGGTCTAGGCTAAGACGCCTCTGCTCACTTTGACCACCATCATCTGTTCACATGCACTAAGGAGGCGGCCGGAGAAGTGAGAAGAGGAGGAGGGGCCCGGTGAGAGAACCAGAACCCAGTTTCTGTGGAGCACGGTGAGGGCAAAGGGATAGAACAAACCCTGAGGTGATTTTGTTTTGTTTTACATAAGAAAAATGTCAGGCCCCATGTCCTGATGTGCATCTGCAGATCTAGTCCTTTGATTCCTTTAACAGCCTGGGAATGTCTTTGTTTTCAGACTGTGGTCACCCCTGCAACTCCCACAGCACCCCAGAATTCCTCATTTTCATTGAGAACTTCAAATTGATTACTATTGCATTCTTTTTTCTAATTTTAAAACATTTATTTTTCATTTTACATACCAGCCCCAGTTCCCCGTCTCTTCCTTTCCACTCCTTTATTTCCCCCTTCCCACCCCTCATCCACTCCTCAGAGGGAGTAAAGGCCTTTCTTGGGGAGTCAACAAGGTCTGGTTTATCAGGTTGAGGCAGGACCAGCCCCCCCCCACCCCCGTATCAAGACTGAGCAAGATATTGCATTATAGGGAATGAGCTCCAAAAAGTCAGTTTGTGCACCTGAGCTAGGTCCTGGTGCCTCCCCCAACATAACTGTCACCTACATTCAGAGGGTCTAGTTTGGTCCCATGCAGGTTCCCCAGCTGTCAGTCCATATTCGTTGATAGAGTGAGTCATTATGGGGTTAAGGAGAAACCTGGCGCTAAAGAAATTCTCAGGAACCCACAAGGACGACCCCAGCTAAGATTCCTAGCAATTGTGGAGAGGGTGTGTCTGAACAAGCCTTCCCCTTTAATCAGATTAGTGACTACCTTAATTGTAATCCTAGAACCTACATGCAGTAACTGATGGAAGTAGATGCAGTGACCCACAGCCAAACACTGGCCTGAGCCCCTGGAGTTCAGCTCAAGAGAGGGAGGAGGGGTCATATAAAGAAGAGGGTCAAGAGCATCGTGGCGAAAACCACAGAGACAGCTGACCCGAGCTGGCGGGAGCTCACAGAATTCTTCTTAATAACATTCACCATGATAAAATCTCTTCAATGGTATGCTTAGCAGAGAAATGAAGCAGTGATAGGGGGAGGTTGTGATGAGAAAGTCTTTCTGAAAAGATAGCAGAAGAACCCTCCAGCATGGAAGAATAGTCAGGAAAGTACCACAGTTGAGATATTTGGAAGTGAGATGACATTTCTGTTCTGAGGACCTGATGCCCTTTTCTGGCCTCATGGGTATTGTATGCCTGTGGAGCACAGATATACAGACAGGCAAACCACCATAGTCCTAACAATAATAAACTGAATTTTTAAAAAATAGAGAATTGCTCTATACTAGAAGTGGACAAGATCATTTATTAGTATCAATGCCAAAAACTAAACAAGTTAAAAACTAGCCAATCAACAGAATCTAGCAGTGCCTTAAATGACTGAGACGTGTCCTATGGGGATCAAACAATATTTGATATTTGAAAATATTTCCATATAACTTAAAACATTACCAAGCTGTGAAACAGTGCACATTGATCACCTCCTTAGCTACTGAATGGTAATTAAAGATAATTAATTGATAAATGGTTACCCTCATACCTGTAGCAAAGTTTTCCATCCAAACCACACTTGCTACTTGCTATCTTTTCATTGTTATTGTTTTTGAGACAGGGTTTCTCTGTGCAGCTTTGGTGCCTGTCCTGGAACCAGCTCTTATAGACCAGTCTGGTCTTGAACTCACAGAGATTCACCAGCCTCTGCCTCCCAAGTGCTGGGATTAAAGGCTTATGCCACCACAACCTGGCTTCCATAGTCACTATATTGTTTAATAAGAAACACCGATGTCATGCCATGGACACCAGGAAGACAATAGGCAGGTCACTGTCACTATTAACATTCTTCTAGATATTAGATGTAATAAACAAACAGTGGAAGAATCTAGAAGTTTATTTTCTAAATTCAAGAGGACAAGACAAGCTGTCCATCACTTGAGCCAATAAAAGCGTAACACTGCAAATCAACATCAAAATAACCAAGGGCAGAACTGAGAAACCGTCAGTAAATGCATGAGATGGATATCGATAGACATTGTTCTTAGCATATTAAAATGATTCAACTACTTCCACATTGAGCAATTTGTATGAAAATCACAATGAAAAATTCACCTGTTATATTGGTAAAGATAAAATGATGAGCAAATAATAATTTCATCCAAACATCTCTAAGCCAATCTCAAACAACTCTAACAATAAATATATCATGGGTTTCTATAAAGTATAAGGAAATTAAATGCCAGTGTTACAGTTTACCACGTATCTCCATTGGATGAGCACTAACTTTGTAAGTTTGCCTGAAGAGGGTGATGGCTTGAATGCCTTCATTTTTTTTACTACACCTCTGCAAACATCTGGAAAATAGACAATACAAGAGTGGGTTCATATGAAGAATGGCATCACATTAATTCACAGATAAAGACTTCTTTATGTGTGAGTGTTTTGCCTGCATATATACGTGTGTTCCACATGCATGTCTGATACCCATGGAGGTCAGAAGAGCATAGAGGTCAGGAGAGGGTGGAGTTCGTAAGAGGGCATCAGAGGCCCTGGAACCGCAGGTTTGAGTAGTCAGTTATGAATGGTCATGAGCCGTCACGTGGGAACTGAACCATCTCCACTGCAAGAGTAACAAGTGCCCTTAATTGATGAACCATCTCCCCAGCCCCTAATTCACACATGTAAAAGGACCATTTAATATGTGTTCATCTACTTCCTTAGCATGTATTTGGAAGAGGTTTGACTTGAGAAGAAGGAGATGGCTGTCTGTGGAGTGTGAGGATGCCACATTGAAGCAGGACATGGTGCTATCCCTCCTGAAGCTTTGTCCATGAACTGATGATCCAAGGAAGCGGCTGCTGTCTTTACATCATGACCCTTGACCTTCAGGAAAAGACAGTGACTTGCAGCTGACATCACAGACGGGAAACTCACGAGAGACACATGTTTGTGCTTCCTGTGCTAGCAGCACCCAACTCTCAGTAATGTCACTGCGTTCTCACAATGGCCTCTGTGGGTGTTTGGCCTCGCAGCCTGTCTCTTCTCTGAAATTTTGACAGCCAGCAGTAAGCGGTCCCCATCCGTTCATAGAAAAGACCATTTTACTTCCCAATGTGCAAAATCTCAGGATTCAAAGAAAATGTAGTCAAAATCGACATGAAGTAGCCTCTTAGCAGAAAGAAGCAAGGGGATGACTGTGTTAATTCTGTGGCATTCTCCCCTGATCACAGAGACAGCCGCCCCGGAGAACACAGCCATATTCTGTGGCATTTCATCTGAAATAATGGGTGGGGGTTGGAGAACTGAAGGCAGGAAATGTATAGCAAATGTTCTAATTATGAGACTTCAGACGTTTTGTGGGGTATGTTTGGATTAAATATCCTCTTAACTCAGAATCATCCAAGGTATGATGAATCTGAAACTCCCCCAAAAGAACAGCAGGCTAATTAAGCTTACAAGAGAGCAAAGTAAAACTTGCCAGGAATGCGCCTCTCCACAACAGTTTGGGATTTTTAAAAATGCTAAATCCATTTGTTATTTTTGCTTTGCAGTTTTTATCAGATCTTCACCTGTGTCTCTTCCCTCACCACATACAGTATCTTGTATAATCTTGCTAAAAAGTTTGCCTTAATCAAGCCTGGTGATGCAGGCCTGTAATACCAGTTACCTGGGGAGGCTGAGGCAGTAAGCTACAGAGCAAGTTCAAGGCTACCTTGGGCAACTTAGTGAGCGGTCTATCTCTTATAAAGAGAGGTATAAAAGAGGGCCAGAGATACATTTTAATGCTGCATCACTTCCCTAGCATGCATGTGCTAGGCCCAGGACTGAAAAATAAATATGATTACTGCTACTCAAATGGTAGCTACAGACCACATGAATACAATATTTAATCATATGAACTAAAATGTACAGCACAGCCTCCCTATCATCCCAGCCACATTGCAAAACACCATAACATCATGAGCCCTGGCTAAGCAGAAATTCTTTATAAACAAGGATTGTGCAAGAAACCACAAGACAGTTGTCAATAATGTCTTAATATGTCTGTGGTCTGAATCACTTCCCAGAATTGCTTTAAACCACAAGAATAAAATGAATTATTGTGAATTCAGTAAGCTGTGCTCATTCCTTTAGCCATGGTCTGTTCCTTCTTCCTCACTCCTGTCTTGTATATGGCTAGAGAGTATAGGACACAGGGACAGTGTTCCTAAGTTTGGTGTACAAGGCCAAGAGTGGAGAGGGTGTGACAAGAAGAAGCTTCCTTGAGGAGGTTCCCACCCTCTCTAGTGAGGATTGAACCTAGGGCCTCACACATATTAGATATGCATTATTCCACTGTGCTTGCTATATCTCCAGGCCCCTTTTTAGTTTTTATTTCGAGACAGGGACTTACTAAGTTGCCTAGACTGGCCTTAATCTCATGGTAACTTCCTGCCTCAGTCTGCCTAGAGTTGGACATGTCTGGCTTGTTGGGAACCTCTTAAAGCTGTGCTGAGACAGGCTCAAAGGGTGGAAAAAGATAAATTATATCAGCATGCCCAACCTATAGGAACAGCCCAGGGACAGTCTCTCCCTCCAGCCGGGCAGCTGGCAGTCCCCACTGTCTGGCTATCATCCTTGCTCAGAGGTTGTTGCCTGCTGAAGAGAGATGCTTCTAGGTTAAGCATTTTCTCCAGTGGATGTTTGCATCCAATAACCAGCTGATAGATTTATAAAGTCTGGCTGTCTCTTCTTCAATCTCAAGGTCTGTGCAAACTGCACGGTGCCATGTGGAGTCTCATCTCAGTCTAACTTGTCTTTGCCCAATCTTGTTCTTTCTTTCCTCTCTCAGCCATAATATCTCAAGATGACTCCCTAGTGGCTCCTTTCATCACCACTTTCTCTTCCACCTCAGCAGTCCAGAAATCTTGGAACAAAGTCTACACACACACACACACACACACACACACACACACACACACACACACACACGCACACACACACACATACACACACATATATACATACACATACGTATATAGGAACAACAGAGTTCATAATATTGATAGATTAAAAGAAAAAATCATGCGATTACTCCAAACACCATTAAAAGGTATTTAAAAACAGCTCACATCTCTGATAAAGGCCTTTATTTAGTGAAATAGGATAAATGAAGTATGTATGCACTGATTTAAAAATTAATCACTAATAACCAATATCAGCCTTAGTGATATTAGTTATTCTACTCTTGTAATTTTTCTTTTTTGTTTACTTCAGTACTGGGCATTGAACTCAGGACCTTGTGTATTATCAATGAGTTACACCCTTAGCCTTTGGTATTTTGTCTTTATTTGAGATTATTTGAGATAAGAGTCAGGGTTTGTTGTTGTTGTTGTTGTTGTTTGGGATTTTTACTTGGTTTTGTTTTGTTGTTTGTTTTTTTTTTTTTGAGACAGTGTTTCTGTTTGTAGCAGTTCTGGCTGTCCTGGAACTCCCTTTGTAGATCAGGCTGGTTCTGAACTCACAGAGATCCACCTGCTTCTGATTCCCAAGTGTTGGGATTAAAGCTAGGCACCTCCAGCAAGACAGGGTCTTCTTAAACACCCTAGAATGCTCTTAAATTTGTCATCCTCCTGTCTCAGCCTGGAGACTAATTTACAGTAAGAGAAATCCTTAAAGAGCAAAAAAGAACTGAAGATTAGCAGTAACCAGTTCTAGGGTAGAGTGAGACCTCAGGGTCCTAGATCTTTCTTTCCTTCCTTGGCTACCGCAACGTGTTTGATGGTACTGTCCCTGCTGGACACAGATACCCCTTGGTCACTGTGATTGATTTCATAGAGAAAATGCCAAGACCACAACTGTATGGCAAATGTTTCTGTCTCTTTAAGTCATCATCATCCGGCCTTTCTCTCAGTTTCCTGATTTCTTAGACCCAGGCCGCCCAGTGACTTCCTCTCTGTTCCACCCTCAGCACACAGAGACCTCTGCATTCACCACTGAAGGGAAGGCAGGAGGCCGGGGCTTCTCTGGGCCCATTCAGAGTCTGTAACCAAGAAAGGTGAGCCTGATACCGTGAGCTGGGGTTAAGAGGGGGTTTGGCTATGAGACCAAAGTGTCTGCTGCCTACACACCTGCTTTTGTAAAGCACTGTGCAGTACACGCCATGAATGTAGTACAAACAAGAGCAGGCTTCCAGATGCTCGAGCGATGGTCTGGATTTCAACTTGAGCAAGTTCAGAGGATGTTTTAGGGGTACACATATTCTTGATGAACACAACTCGTCTCTTCTCACACTACTTTTGTACGGTAAGAGGAATCTATCCTAGATCCCCTTCCAGGAACGAAGCACAGTTTAGAAGACACCATTCTTCAAATTGAACACTCAGAAAACACAAAAGATACTTCTGTATTCCTACACACCATTCTTTTAAGGTCAGTCTCATTGTACCAAGTCTGCTCCCCTCTGAAGCCCCTTCTCATTACCTGTGTGTGAAGAGGAGCCTCTGGCAAACCTCAGGGGAGTGGAACTTGGTCATCAAGCCCAGTCCCCACCTATCAGTTAAATCTTCGCTTCATAATTCAAGTTTGTCCCACTCCAACTACAGGGACCTCACGGTTTCTTCATGTCTGCAACGAAGAGCTTGAGAAATAGCTCATTTTCAAATGCTGAGGGTGGATTGGCCTCAAGAGACTTGTCCTACTTGTCTCAGAACCACTGAGGATAGGTCTAAGAAATGTGATACTGAGGGGACACTTTAACATCAAGCCTGGAGGCAAAGAGTTGGATGACTGCTGAGCTCTCTTGAGCATATAGAATTGTCATGCTTTATATTCTCAGATAATAAAAAAACCATTTGTCATCCAGGATTTTCCTCAAAATTTTATTTTTCTATTTAAAACCATTGAAAATAATATCAGCTTCCACTCTGAATTCTGGGGAGTCCTAGTGACCTGCCCACACGCCCTCATTTTCCTCCAGGACAAGATCTTCAAGCCCCTGCAGAGGTCTTGTTCGTTGCTCTCAGTCTTATGGCTGTCTCTTCATTTCTGCATCATTTATGGCAGCTCGCTGATTTCTGCACCCAGAACAGTGACACAGAACCACACAGTGAGTTCTACTAAAGGCTTTGGAGAGAGGGCAGGAAGGTTTACTCAACCTGTTCCCAAAGCCCCTCTTTGGAGACAGAGTTAAATTTTTCCTTTTCTCTGTGTGCGGTGCCCACAGCAGGGAGTGCAGGAGGAAACAGGTCACCCATAGAGGAGACAAAAGAGATGGGTTCTGAAATGATGGAGAAATGCAGATAAGGACTCAGACAAGAATGTGGGAGCAAAGCTCTCGCCAGAGAAAAGCCAGACCGGGCTGGAGAGACTGAATCTGGTATCTGGGCAGTCACAGACTGCCTGTTAGGTGGAAATGAGGTTGGAGCAGAAGGTGGAGGGGACACTGTGCCTTTGTGCTTAGGGACTTCTGGGATCAGGTACACATGACCTGAGGGTACTTGGTTGTATCAAATAATGTTACAGTTAGAATATCAGTGTTAGAAGGGAAGTTGCTAAAAAAGAGGGGTTCAGAAACTCATCAGACAACTTAAAAAGAGGGGTTCAGAAACTCATCAGACAACTTTGTGAAGCCGATTCTCTCCATCTACGTATACAGGGGTCAAGAACAAGCTCGGGGTGTCAAGATAGCACTGCAACAATTTTTCTGGTCCCCCCGGACATTATTTTTCAAAATCCAGAAGCCATCTCTAAGGTTTAGCAGATTTTACTAGAGTGGGAAAAAAGACACCCACCTTGTCTCCAGACATTTGCCTGTCCCCTAAAGCCTTACCTTGCCACTCCAGGGCCCCCTGCTCTTTAGTCTTTGCCTGACATTGTGGTTGGGTTTTGCCCATTTGCAGGAATGAGCACATGTATGAGCAAGTTGTAACCAAGAGTCCTCTAAGAAGCATGGGAGGGAGGAAGATGGCAAGAGATGAGGAAAGCATCTGTGGTAAGAGCCCTTCTCTCAATGCATCCTGGCTGATGTGGGAGCTAAGGGTAAGAAGTAGGTGGAGCTTCCTCAGGTCTGGAAGGCCCTGGGATGACACAGCAGGACCTCAGTCCCAGTATTTGTCTGTCTCTGGCCTTCCCATGCTGAGAGGAGCTCAGAGCTTTGACCAGCTTGTCACTGGCGCCTACAGCATGAAGGAACATCCTAAACCTACTCTGCTCTCCAAAAAATGACACAGAGAATGGGAAATCCAGTACTAGAGTGAGCCTCACTCACTAGGTCTCAGTGTTAGAACAGGAGATGACTGTGGGTAAAGACACAAGCAGCCAAGCCTGATGAGCTGATTCCAACTCCTGAGCTCACATGATGGAAGGAGGAAACTGACTTCTGGAACTTAGCTGTTAGCCCCCACAGGACACAGTGGTTTGACACCCCCACAAATAAAATGTAACAAAATATAATCTAAGAGTTGGGCATTCTCTTTAGGGAGCCAGCTTAAGATAGGAGAGGTGAAAGAGGGAAGAGGGTGAACTCTCCTCTAACTTTCTAACTACCCAGGAGAAAGTCCCACATCATCTCTACTTTTGCAGAAGAGATGTGTCCTAGACTGAGTACTTCCTGCCCTTACACAAGAAGCATTTGGTGGGCTGAGGTTCAACCCGTGTCTGGGACTGAGGGGCTCCCCTGTGCTCGATGGTCAGCATCTGGGAGAAACATTAGAGTCAAACCAGCATCAGGCTGGCCTGTGCATGCAGGACCAGAGACCCTAGTAGACCCATGAACTATAATGAACATTGTCAGAAACGTGGGAGCACTTGCAGGTGCAGAGAATCCAAATGCAGAGAGGAAAGATGGGGAGGAGCCTGAGCTCTGAGAGCCCAAAGAACATGAGAACATCAGGCTTCCAAGGGGAGCATGCAATGTGGGTCCTTCCCTTTTGTGCTGAAGGCTAGAACACAGGTGAGTTCCAGGGGAGAAGTCTTGACTCTGACTCAGTGCTGCCATTATCTGATCCTCAGGCTTGGAGGAGGATTCACCAGCCCCGAGGGTGCCCCTACTGAGGCTCATCCTGGTAGGTAGGACCGGGACCGGAAAGAGTGCCACTGGTAACAGCATCCTGGGCCAGAAGTGCTTCCTGTCCAAGCTGGGGGCTGTGCCTGTCACCAGAGCCTGCTCCCGGGGAAACAGGAGGTGGGCCGGCTGGTTTGTGGAGGTGGTGGACACTCCAGATGTCTTCAGCTCTGAGGGTCTGAAGACCGACCCTGCATTCTTGGAGACAGCCCGCTGCTTCCTACTGTCTTCGCCCGGGCCTCATGCGCTGCTGCTGGTCACCCAGCTGGGTCGCTTCACCACTGAGGACTGCCAGGCGCTGGCTGGGGTGAAGCGGGTGTTCGGAGAGCAGGTGATGGCGCGAACAGTTGTGGTGTTCACTAGAAAGGAGGACCTGGATGGAGAGTCTCTCCAGGATTACGTTCACTGCACGGACAACCGCCCACTGAGGGAGCTCGTGGCCCAGTGCGGGTGCCGCGTGTGTGCCCTGAACAACCGCACCACGGGACAGGAGTGCCAGGCACAAGCTGAGCAGCTGCTGGGTCTGGTCGCGTGCCTGGTGAGGGAGCACGGTGGCACGTACTACTCCAATGAAGTGTATGATCTGGTGAAGACTCTGCGGGGCACTGACCCCCAGGACCAACTCACCAAGGTGGCAGAGATGGTGGCAAGACGCATGCAGAGGCCCCTGCACACCAGGCTGCTAACTGGGCTTTGGGAATGGCAGAAATCCTACAGGAAGGGCTGGAGGGGCCTGACTATCTTCCTGGGTGTGGCCTTCCTGATCTACCTGCTGGTCTACAGAAAGATGGCTGGTGGGTACCAGGAGAGCAGATAGCCCTGGTCTTAGATGTTTTAACTAGAAAGGAAATATTTTAAATGTTGAATACTTAGAACTCTGCTCAGAGCTCGCAGTACGGGAAACAAGGCATCACCTTTGCAAAGGCTCGGAGGTGACGAGTCTCATCTTTAACTGTATGCATTCTGAGATAAAAAATAAAATTTGTCTAACTAAAGCTTCCTTTAGACATTTTCATCATCCCTGTGGGTCATTCTTACCTTAAAATGGTGAATACACCTGGTAGCTTATAAATGGGGACAAAGTTATACCACAAAGAGAACAAGCATTTTCTTTTCTTTTGAAAATTTATTCTTGGGCAATTTCATATAATATATTTTGGTCACATTTTCTCATAAATCCTCCCCACCTTCCTCCTCTCAGAACCTCATGGGGTGGTTTTTTGTTTGTTTGTTTACTTGCTTTTTTTTATGTCTTAACAATGACATGAAGTTGGACTTGTTAGCCAATACTCCTGAGCATGAGGCCTGCCCTGGGGTGTGATTGATATACCCAGTGTCACTTCATTGAAGAGAATCAATTTTCCTTTTTCTGGGAGTTACAATTTGTGACACCGACAAAGGGTGCTACCACATCCTCTTGAGGAAGAGCCATGGCTTCTTGTTAGACTGTCTCACTCAGTGACTTAGGCTGCCTTCTAACTCAAGGCAATCTCCTGCCAACCCCCTGACAAAGAAGCATAAGAATAAGCCACCATACTCAGCTTGAGTTGTGTCCTCTATTGAAGATGGATGCAGAGGGCTATATCTACCTGATTTTAAACTACCCCTGCTCCTGCAGTCTCTTGGTATGTCACCTCCTCAGATCCCTTGAAATCCTAGTGTTCGTAATCTAAAGCCAAGCACACTTCCTGCCAACAGAAAGCATCATGGGGGAATTCTCTGAAATGAGAAGAACCTGCATAAGCCAGAGCTGTGTTTTATGCTCAAAGCTCAATACTTAACAGGTGCAATCAAGTAAAGACATATTCCATTCTGCCCCAGCCCATCTGAACTTCCCATAGGTGAGAAACTCTGCAGTAACAGCCCATGGCTCTGTCACATAGCAGAGAGGCAGCCAGCACCAAGTCTCACGTCTGAGCTCAGCTCCCCTTTACATGGGCTATCCAGTCCCTCTGGTACTAGCAGTGCTTTTCTGCCCCCGTTTAGGGACTATTATAAAGACAAAGCAGTCATGTAGGGCCCAGGACCTTGGGAGAGTGCAGATGTCTCACCTTGGGTGCTAAGAGGGGAACTCTAGGGTGCAGCACTTTCCAGTCATAGAGGGCTTTCTTGAACCTGGAGGAGAGGGCTGTCCCCCACTTTCTGGCTCCCAAATGCTGGGTGTACTCAGACCTTCCTGAAGGGGAAATGACTAGGGCAGGGCAGACCAGCAGCTTTCCACAGGAAGAGGTAGCTTACCACAGTAGTTCTGCTTTGTTCTGGCGGATGCTGGGTCGGCATTCACGGCCTTTCCACTGTCTGACGGGGACAGTCTGCAGGGCAGTGATGGGTGCTGTGTCACAGTGGTTTTTCTTCTTTTCCTGACTCTGGATTCATGGCTTTGCAAGTGGCCATTCTGTGAGAGCATCACTCAGCTGGAACAGGTCCTCTGTCTGCCTGCAAGGGACTCATGCTGGCAGTCTGGAGGCCGAGCCCCAGGGTAAGGAGGAATCCATCGATGGCTCTGACAGCCACTTGGGGACAGGGAGGACATCTGGGGAGCTGCTCTGCTTCTCTCTAGTGGTCACTCGTGAGAGCTCTAGCACGTTGGATCCCATGGGTAGCGAAGTGAGCATCCGCGAAATTTCAGATCCCTGAAGTTTCCATGCCATCATCCCTAGGCCAA
>NW_024434024.1:0-1506 GCF_017639785.1 Mesocricetus auratus | reverse complement strand
CAGATAAACACATACACTATGATTAATATTTAGAAATAAACACACACTTGATTAATATTTAGATATATACACACTCTGTGATTAATATCTACAGATAAACACACATTATAAGATTAATATTTAGAGATAAACACACACTCTATGATTAATATGTATTGATTAAAAACAATGCTATGATCAATATTTAGAGATAAACACACTCTATGATTAATTTTAGAGATAAATACCATTCAATGATTAATATTTAGAGATAAACATACACTCTATGATTAAAATTTAGAGATACACACTCAATCTTTGATTAATATTTCGAGATAGACACACACTATTATTAATATTTAGAGATAAACATACACTGTATGATTAGTATTTAGAGATAAATACACTCTATAATTAATATTTAGAGATAAACACACGATCTATGATTAATACTAGAGATATACACACACTCTATATTTAATATTTAGAGATAAACACTCAATCAATGATTAATGTTTTGAGATATATACACACTATGATTAATATTTAGAGATACACACACACTCCATGATTTAAACTTAGAGATAAATATTCTCTATGGTTAATATTTAGAGATAAACACTCTATGATTAATAATTAGAGATAAAAACACACTATATGATAAACATTTAGAGATAACTTACACTCTATGTGTAGGAAAAACAGATAAACACACACTATGATTAATTTTTAGAGATAAACACACACTCTGTGATTTATATGTAGAGACAAACACACACTATGATTAATATTTAGAGATAAATACACACTCTGTGATTAATATTTAGAAGATAAACACACACTCTGTGATTTATATGTAGAAATAAACCCACACTCTATGATTACTATTAGAGATAAACACACAGTGTATGATTCATATGTAGATGATAAGCAAATACTTAAGCAAGAAAATAGACACTGACTCTATGATTAATATTTAGAGATAAACACACACTCTATGATTAATATTTAGAGATAAACACTCTATGATTAATAATTAGAGATAAACACACACTCTGATTAATAATAAAGATAAACAATCTATGGTTTATATGTAGAGATAAATACAATTGTATGATCAATATCTAGTGATTAACTCTGACACTATGCTAATATTAGAGATATACAAACACTCTGTGTTTGTATAGTAGAGAAAAACACTCGGTGATTATACTTAGAGATAAACACACTAACTACAATTAATATTTACAGATAAACACATACTCTATAATTAATATGTAGAAGATAAACACACACTCTCTGATTAATATTTACGAATATACACCCACTCTATGATTTATATTTAGGAATTTACACATACTCTGTGATTAATATTTAGA
This sequence comes from Mesocricetus auratus, assembly GCF_017639785.1. Taxonomy (NCBI): domain Eukaryota; kingdom Metazoa; phylum Chordata; class Mammalia; order Rodentia; family Cricetidae; genus Mesocricetus; species Mesocricetus auratus. Next base: position 148 of record NW_024434024.1, on the reverse strand, counting down.
TATAAAAAACACTCTATGATTAATATTCAGAGAAAAAACTTTGTGATTAATATTTACAGATAAACACAAACACTATGATTAACATTTAGAAATAAACTCACACTCTATGATTAATATTACAGAAAAGCACTCTATGATTAATATTTAG
>NW_024434023.1:0-1327 GCF_017639785.1 Mesocricetus auratus | reverse complement strand
GCATGCAGTGACTTTTTGGTAACTATTAGTAATAACTATCCCAAAACAGAGATAATCAAATTCATAAAGAAAACAATTTGGATTCTTCCACGTGTCATGAGACAAACACCTATTTCTGGAGTTCTTACCTTCTACACGGATGCAAACAAATCAGGTAAGGCAGGGTATAAATCAGGAAATATAAGTGAACTAGTTCAAAGCCCTTACAACTCCGTACAAAAGGCAGAGTTATATTCCATTCTCATGGTACTTAAAGACTTTACAGAGCCTCTCAATATAGTCACGGATTCTCAGTATGCAGAAATAGTTGTCTAGCACATTGAGACTTCAGAATTTGTTCCTGATAGTACAGAATTAACCTCATTATTTTTACAATCACAGGAAACCATCAGAAACAGGACTCATCCTATATATATAACATACATCAGGTCCCATACAGGTTTGTCAGGTCCTCTGGCACAAGGCAATGATGAAATTGATCGTTTGTTAGTAGGTAATGTGTTGGAAGCTTCAGAATTTCATAAGAAACACCATGTCAACAGCAAAGGCTTAAAGAAGGATTTTCTATCACCTGGCAACAAGCCAAAGAAATAGTAAAAAATTGCCGCAGTTGTTCATTCTACAATCAAACTCCATTACCAGCAGGTTGTAATCCTAAAGGTATTCATAGAAATGAACTTTGGCAAATGGATGTATTTCACTTCCCAGAATTTGGCAGTTTAAAATATGTACACCATACCGTAGACACGTTCTCAGGATTCCAATGGGCTACTGCCCTCAGCTCTGAGAAGTCTGACTCTGTTATTACACACCTCTTAGAGGTGATGGCTGTTATGGGTATACCTAAAACGATAAAAACTGACAATGTTCCAATGTCTCCAGTAAATTGGAACAATTCTTCAAATATTATAATATAAAACATGTAACTGGTATACCTTACAATACCACAGGACAAGCAGTGATTGAAAGATCTAACCGAACCTTAAAATAGATGCTTCATAAACAGCCGGGGAGAACAAAGACCCCTAAACACAGGTTACATAATGCTTTACTAACATTGAATTTTCTTAATGCTGACGAAAAAGGACAAACTGCAGCAGAAAGACACTGGACTACAGAGAAGACTTCTGAACTGAACCAACCAGTGTATTTTAAGGATGTTATGACCTCAGTCTTGAAACCAGGATATGTGTTACGTTGGGGAAGGGGTTATGCTTTTGTTTCCACAGGAGAAGAAAAGCTTTGGATCCCATCTAAATTAATTAAGATTCGATCATAACAGAAAACGTCTCAGGAGGAGGAAGGATGACAGCTCATCTACAAGGTC